>NC_063008.1:339462-639462 GCF_017499595.1 Psilocybe cubensis | reverse complement strand
AAAAACCGCGGGCCTGTCCAACACACTTGTACAACTCCGGTATCTACTCGCTCTCGCCTGGCGTGAAATTGGACTTGAAATCCCAAGTAATCACAGCACTCTATTGGAAATAAAGAGGCGTTGAAGACCATGTATGAAACCATATGGTAAGTAGACACTCACCGTTGTAAACGTCATCAGTGTCCGAGTTACACAAAGAAAGCACGTTGTAAACCCTATCCAAAGTGAAGACCGTTGCTGCTCCTGCTGCAAGCTACCCCATTCGCCGACCGTACTTGAATAAACGTGAGGGTGTTGAATGAAAATTTGTGACCTCAATGGGTGGCAGTAGTGGTATATCTGGCGTTAAATGGGATTTAGATACTTGTCTGAACGAGAGCTGTCTTATGGACAGCAGCGAGTTCAAGGCCAGCTTTCATAATACGAAGCAGGATCCTGCTCGTCATCGTCCGCTGGATTTTGTGACAACAGAATCGATGGCGTGGGTAGCAGTCAGTGGTAAAGCATCGGTGGTGTCGGCATTGCTTGCGTTCAATTTACAAGCGCCGCTATTAATATGCCGATGGAAAAGCTGTGAGTAGTCACAATGCCTTTGAAGCTCAGACGGCAACTGCTTGCCAGCCTCCGGATACGCCGAGCATGCGCGGTACACGCGTCTACCCAATGACGCGTCAAAGATATTGGATGCAGATATAATCTAATAACACACACAGATATATACACTATGAATACTACCCAAGCTAGATGAATATATTTCAGTAATGTAAGTTCTGCACTACAAAATAGGGTACTTGGTAGTCCGTTTCCGGGATTATGTGGCATTTTCTGAGGCCAAACTTTTCGTTACGGTTGGCCATGGGGTCTTCCGAGGCTTTGGTGGCTTCGACGGTTCGGGGTTGTTGATGCTAGAAGTAGAACTCTGGGAATTGGCATCTGAAGTTGACTCGACATGAGCCTTAACAAAAGATATGTAAGGATCTTGCTTGGGGCAAGGCTTTTGCCTTTTCCACAAACGTAGGAAGGCGGACGAGTATGATTCGGGAATCAGAAAGGTAGTCTTGCGTATGGAATTTCTGGTTTCCCACTTGAGGTATGCATCCAACAAACTGAAAATAATACGATGAGATATATGAAGGGAAACGCGGATATGTGACAGCACTCACTATTGGACGAATTGCTTTCGCCCTCCATGCATTTTCCAAGCTTGAAATTCGGCATCCCTCTCCCGATAGAGATTTGTTTTAGCTCCTTGTATCACCGTGTCCTTGGATAGCTTTCTGTCTTCGTATCTGAAAATTAACAAGAGAGAGTCAGTGCCTAATATGAGCATTATATGATACCGAACATACTTGACTCTGACTAACGAAACATCCTTAAGATATTGGCCTTTGAGGCGATAACAGCGAGTCAGGTTAGTCTTATTGATCTGCTCACGTTGAGTCATGTCTGGAGGCTTGATATCGACTCCACACTAACCATTTGATCTGGATCGATGATATATGACTCTGTTCTCTGTCATTCATCGTCAGAAACTGGTTCAACGACATCTGCCTTCAAGGCTATCACATCCTTCTTTGTCTTTGCACTCTTAGATAGTGTAATGGACGAGGACGGTGCTGTTAAGTCCTTGGCGATGCTGTGAGTCTTCTTGGGCTGACAAAATGCCCACTCAGACAGCTTTCGTTGTTTGGGATCGTCTCCAGGGCTTGTAGCCTTCCTTTTGGTGGGAGCGTTATGGGGCGCTTGAGAACTTTGTGGGCGCGTTTGTTGTGAAAATGGAAGGGTGGTTTGCAACAGAAGTGCTCGGTTGCTCGACGTGGGGGTCGTAATGCTCTGAGTGGATTCATCACGTATCGACGCCAGGTACTCGGCAAAGGTTACGGTCTTGCGCCTCTGATTCAGATGGGCACTGTAAAAGGATTACAGCAAGGGGAATGAAATCATACGCACCCTATCCGATGATTCTGTTTGACTATCGTTGACTGCCGGGTTGACCATGATGGTGGTTTATGAAGTAAGAGGAGGTGTCGGTTGCTTTGGAGTAGAGTAGATATGTGGCGGACCTAAATGATCGATTGTGTGGCAACAATGTAATGCTTACTGTCGAGATTGCAACTATTGCTCTCTTCTCAGAACAAATATTAGCCCTCGCAGTTTCAGAGTCAACGGAGCGGGGCATCTGAAAAAATCAACGATACACATTTGGCTGGGTACGGGGAAGTTAAGTAACAGAAGGGACCGAGTTGGACTGGAGTATCAAGGACCGCGCTTAGGGATAGATTTATCGGCAGAGCTTGTATTGTTGGCCGGTTGACCGTACTTTTGCAGGCAAAGAAAGAAGGCTCGAGCTTGGATCTTGTGTATTGCGATAATACAATAGAAAGAGCGTGTAGCGGGCTGCAAATTAGGACTAGAAAGTGTTGCGCCAGAGAAATTGTCGGACACACTAGCAGAAGAATGGAATTACGGTGGAGACCTATGGCAGCCATCGGATCATTTCGCCAAGAAAAAATTTATTAAACTGGTCACCACAAGTCGCTAGTAGCACCTGTCTGAACAATTCCTCAGAAATTTCAGAAGTTCACTGTTCACGTTGGATATTGAATTTAAGTCATAAAACACACAAAAATTGATTTGATTTCAACTCGTCAAGGGGACACGTATACTGGCTCTCATTGTCCGGCGCTTGAGTAGAGTTCCAGAGAGATTTGCGACAATAAATTCATCGCTTTTTCTCTGAATGTATCGGATGTAATCGAAATTGCAGGAGCCGGGTCCAGGAACGTCAAAATTGGGGGATTGGTCGGGGAGGAGCTCCAGGGTTTCCAGTCAACGGCGGAGAGGAGGCTAATAGGGTTTTTGGGAAGCGATGGGTTCCCTGTGTTCGCGAAATTGACTATGAATCAGGTGAGCCTTCCTTGCGCTATCGAAAAATGGTCACAACAAGTACCTAGTCCATCTGTGCCAATGAAGTCGGGGTCTGTTCCTGTTCCATAAAACTCTGGAAGATCGCTTGCATGGGCCGCTCCTATATCGGGGGTGGATTTTCCACGTTTGAATACTCATGCGAGGTCAATCAAAGCCAATATCTCGCAAAAAAGAGCTTACAGAATGCAAAGGTTGGCTGGGTCTTTGACGCGGCCTGCAAGAAGAACCGGCGGGGAGCTTGGAAGAACAGGTCACCTGAAACTGACGCCAGGCGCTTGTACTCTGGCCTATCAGTAGTTCTCAGGTCAGTTATTTAAATGGGCAGGAGAAACACAATACGTGATTGCGTTGGCAGTTCCAGTATCGAATGGGGATCCCTAGCAAACCAGCGACCATGTTTAGCATGAAGGCCGTCTAAAAGCAACTGATTCGTACTGACCAAGGTGATGTCTTCAGGATATGCTGCGGCGACTTCGGCCAACTGTTCCTCGGATACCAGACCTCGGAAATAGCTACACATATTCTTAGCGTCTCATTCGTGTCAAGAAAAATCGGAATGTACAAACATGTTTTTCATATAAGACAAGAATTCTTCGTTGGTACTTTAAACGGTTTTTCCCTATTTGAGCTGATGCTACCCAGAGATAAGGAATACATACGTGATGTTTGTGTTGGACTGAGAGAATAGCCTTCGATAAGGCATCAGAAGATTAACGAAACTCAAGCATGCCTGTACAATAAATCATACTCACGTTCCTTCGTCGTCACAATCCCCTGTAATAAATGGAACCTAGCAATGTGAAGAACCGTGTGAACGCTCCGTAAACCCAAATCAATTTATACACACACCTTTGCGTATAAACCTTTCTGAATAGAGACTTGTGGATCTCTCTTGATAAAATCGCCATCTACGGTGGGTTGCCACGGGATGATAAGGCTTGAAAATGAGGATAAACTGTCGGATAAATTCATAGCTTCCCCTAACATGTCGAATGGGACTGCTCTCAGGCATGCAATTGGATTAGCGGACCCTGTACACCGGGTGTTAGCTAAAAGCTGTTCAAAGACGGGTTGCTTGGTAGTCATGTCCACAGTAGGAAGTGGAGATCCCGATTGCTATATAAAATGATAGGATTAATCGGAAGCCGAATCAAAGCAAATCATGGAACATACCATTACTGCTCCGTGGAATAGTCCGGCAGGATTACCGTCATTTACAACCAAGTGTGCGCCCACAGAGATAGCACCCGCGCTTTCACCCCAACTGTAAAATTCCACAATATCCAGGTTATCAACTATATGGCAAAGACATACAAAAACAAGTTACATTGTTACCCTATTAGGGTCACCTCCGAAATCTTTTATGTGATCCTGTACCCATTGCATGGCAAAGCGCTCTGGAATATATTAGTGATAGAGTATATGGATCTGTACAAGTCAACTGACGATCTCTTAGCCCTGCATTTCCAATCCCAGCTTCCTTGACTTCTCTCCCAGCCAGCCAGCCAAGGGCTAAAGGTGATTTCGAAACCGTTAGATGAAGCAGAAAGGGCACTTATGAAGAATAATTCTAACCACTGAGGCGGTAATTTGCCGATACATATATCACTGGCTCGCCTAAGGCAATTGAACGCGAGACTACAGTATCCCCTGGACGAAGCGACGTGTCCCCAACTTGAAATCCACCTAATTTGGTAGTGTTGATCCATATAGAATACATCGAATTTTTAAAAGAAATCAATGTACCTCCGTATATCCACTGATGCATCAACGTTAAACCTGATGTTATAATATTCAAAGATTCAAGTCAAATACTCACGAATAAAACGGGCAGTGCTTTGTTGGGAGGGATCTGTGCAGGTTTAACCACATTGATAAAAAGACCTGGGGCAAAGACAAGGTTAATTGTCAAACAATAGATGCACAACTAGTAGTTGCATACAGTCCTCTGATACAGAAAGCGAGCTAGAAGACGCAGAGTGGTTGTTTGGTGGCTGCATTTGCTGGAAGCATGCAGAACCAAAATTCGTTGCCTGGCGAACGCCTTGAAAAGGAATTGGAGGCTCGGGCGGTGCAAAGCGAAGGTTTCCAATCCTGCGCAAACCAAAAGGTTAGCCAAATTTTTATACAAAATCTCTGGTGAGATGCATACGGGGGTGCTGCGAACGGCATGCCAAGAAACATCTCGAGCTTCCCGGTTACTCTTCCTTGAAAGGACCCATAGTCGAGTTTAACAATCGGGGTCGAGACATTATCAGGCGGTGCAGCTATGACCTTTCCAAGGTACACGATCAGTGGAAGTAGCCATACTCCAGTTGCCGAAATGAAGGAAGAAACCATTCTTTCTGAGTAGTATGAACGTGGATTTGGAGTCTTCTTTTATAAGATGATTGAGCCTTTAGATCGGAGTCATAAAATGCTGCGCACCTTTGAGCTAAGGATATGGCGTCAAGAAAAGGATCTTTGCTTCAAAAAAGAAACGTTGTTTGACAAAACAAATAGCGAGGGTCAATAATACAGGTTCATTTGATATGCCGTATAAATCAAGTCACATTTGGAATAACCCCTTGGACACTAAGTTTGACGTACGATGAGTGTGTAACCAAAGGTAGCGCGGTTCGATTACACTTGCGTATAAGTTGATACGCAGTAGTGAACTATTCGTTAATCATCTATTGACGCCATCAGTCGCGGGGGAAATGGAAGAGTCGAAAAAACGGAATATAACAGTCGACAGAGCATTTGAACAGAGAGCACTCCGAAAGATTAGTAAAGTCACCCGCACCATGCAGAAATAAGTTAGAAGTTCCATTTAATTAGGTCGAACGGGAGCTTCCTCGGTTGAATAGCCACCGTTGAATCACACATCAAGTTTCAACAACGTACATGGTATGACCATTTGTAATGCATAGAAGGCAGCGCTTGACCCCTAGCTTCTTCAAGAAAAAATCTATCGCAACACATAGGAAAAAACCTGGGGTATTCAGCTTCAGCTGGTGCTGTCTATATAAACAATATCAGAACTCGGAGCACAAGTGTCAATTGAAGCTCACCCCCGTCCAAGCTCAATCCGAGCCAGCTCGATGCCCAAGGATGTTTTTTACGACATCCGCGGCTGGTAGCCTGGTACCATGATGACCGCGTCGCCACTTACCGCGTCCGTTGAAAGCGGCTACTCTCCCATCATACCTATGATGAAATACCAAAGAAATGGTTAACGTAAGGATGGTAACGTAGCTGGTCAAAGATGCTTCAGCAAGTTAGACCGAGTATAATTCCGACTCACCAGAAAGGTACGATTAGCTTGCCATGAGGGTGAGAATAAGTTAACATATTTTGATTATATTTTGCTATATTAGCGCAATTGAAGTAGCCATGTGCACAGCAAGTTTCGGACCCGAACACTTGCGTTGACATGTAAATCGATGCAACTTTCCGAGAAAAACAGACTTGTAGGGAGATTGATACAGCATCCTAGGTTTACGAGTTTGTGCGCCTTTGTGCATCCGATTGCTGAAGCGTGCCGTACCAGCACATTCCGTGCTTCTAGCAAATCAGTTAAAAAGGTCAAAAACAGATGATATTGATGCATAAACTCCAATGCGGTAATATTACATTCACGTATACTGTATAGGAGTTGTGTTTGTCAGTCAACACAGCACATCAAGATGCATACTTACCAACAATAATGTGAGACTACGGCCAAGTTTTGAACCGATAAGCATTGGTAGTGAAATGGCCTTGGGGTATTTCATACTCATACAGCCCAAAGCCATCCCCGACTGCTGTCTTAACGAAATCAACGTAAAGGGGTGTTGATCCCATTCGTTGTCACCACAGACGCAAGAATGGCTCACAGTAAGCCAGTGGAAATGGGATCAATCTCTTTTCTCTGGGGGACCTTTTTCTACGAGCACGCCTGTACAGACTATGATATGATATGATCAGGATGAGATTGAACCAGAAAGGTCTTTCAGCTCACGCTTTGAGAAATCCGTGCTAACCCCCAAACTTTTTCCAAGCCACACGTTCAATTTCGTACTCCCGATAAAAATAAATAGGTGCCCAAACATTTGGCGGAATGTCTGGTGGCTGCCAAAACCTTACACTTCTGTGTCAAACAAGGAAAATAGAGTATGTACACAGATACATACCTTGTTTCTCTTTCAAGGCCGATCAAATCTTTCTCCTTCAACATATAACATTTCTCCACTTTCGTTTTGCTGATCTAGACAGAATGAAATCAGCCTAATTCATGAATAGGTAAGACGGGTGCTCACCTTCTGCGCAGTACACGTAACTCTTTGGATAGCTGGGAATTGTCTATCATCACAGCGCGCACGAGAACGATCCAAGGACATTTTCTCGGCATGATTGGACGATTGTACCGCATCCTATTTCTTGACTAGCCTGGGCTTTTTGTTCAGGGTACTCTGAGCGGACCATTGACCGGATGAAGTATCGCTGACTCTGGTGATTGTAGTCGTATTGGTAGAGTAATCACCCTTTACTTCGCCGTTTTCGCATACCTATCAAGATCACAGTTTGGTTGTGCTTCTTCGTTATAGAGGATTACTCACCAACTTACACTCTTCCTTCACTTGCTCAATTGAGTTCGAGTTCAACTCATATTCGCGTTTCAACACCGGTTTGACGTCTTCCTCAAAATTTTAAAGGTAACGGGGATGAAGCGTTTTCAATTTTGATAGTGCTCATGTTCTGGCATAAGCATGCGCTCAAGAGGATGAGGTTCGAAAAACATTGGACGATAATGAAAGAGGAAATTTTATAGGCGAAAATGGAGTAAAACAGAGACGAAAGACAGTCTGACTCGGACTTCGATATGAAATATTTCCAATTCCCACGACTCCGATCACTTAACCACTTTCATTGCCAAGTCCTTGACCATGTAATTATATGTTTTAGCAGACAAATTATGTCGGGTATGGTGTAACGGCTAACATTGCCGCCTCTCATACAGATCGCGGCAGCTCGGGGTTCGATTCCCCGTACCCGAATTTTTCCAACCACAAAAATTGAACTGTTTGTTGACACAGTTCTTTTAAATCAGGACTCCAACATCGAATCTATGTCCTTTCTTTTAATTATTTTATCAAGACACCGAGTCGGCTTTCTCTTGCATCATTGTATTGTATTATGGCGCCATTGAACTTCCCAATTCCGGGATCATTGTGTACGTCTCTCAATCAATATGCCATATAAGAGTGTTGACATCGCCTTGGTGCCTCTCATGTTTTAAAGAAATGAAGTTGGTATTCTGTGTGTGATTTCCTCATACCCTACTCTTCTCGTCAGATGCCACCGATACGGTTCATTTCAGCAATAAACTTCTCGTGCATTCCACAGAGATTCCTACTTATTCCTAATCTCTCCTAGATAGACCACGATACGTACGACTTATCCCAGGGGAAAAGGCCAAAGGAAGCGACCAGAAAATCGTCATGAAATGACACGACACGATGTTGCGGGTCTCTTGGGACTGGCCTGCGATGAACAATGAAGAGGAAACGCGTCACTAGGTGTGTTGTAACACGACAATGGCACAGGCCACTCAACCCCTGGCCACACCAAGGAAGCCATTTCGAAATGCCACATGTGCGGGTTTTTTGTTTTTCATCTACTTTACTGAAGAGATAGTAACGATGCTGGGTTAGTTAGGCTTTGTTTGGAATTTGTGGAATCTCAAAGACCGGAATACAGCAGAGCTTCGATGAAGAAAGCAGATAAGGTCGGTATTGATTGTGTTGATCATGGCAAGAAATGGTGACTCGCATTAAAGACAGAACATCCACACACGATTGGGCTGCCCAACCTGATATTGAATGGACGCTTCCATTTCGCAGTTGAGGAAATATCGGCCAGTGCACAAGGATACCTGCGCAACAAACGACAGTTTGCGACACTGGTAGGAGTTGATAGCCCTCTCTCTCACAGTCCATCATTCGTACACGGTACGACTGTTGAAGTGGCAATTTAACCACCCAGAGTGCTGATTCGGGTTTACAGCATTTAAACCTTGACAATGGATGGGTTAACCGAGACGTCACCACCAACATAGAGAAGTTTCATTTGGATAGAACTGAACCATTGGTTTTCAAGCTGGTTGACCACGAATAGGCGAAGGAAGTTTTGTTGGTCTTAAACCATAACAATGAGAGTGTCGGAGAGTAAGTCTTTCAATCAAAAATTTACTTCAAGATCATCTTCCAAAGAATGACCGTAGGACGCAACTCAAAGGTAGCGTAGTTCAGCCGGCGATGAGACCGATCCCCAAAACTTTCATATAAGGGACCCCTATTTGCGTTCCTGATGTATGCAGGCAGTACGACCGCAACGAGTGCTCAGAGGAAAGAGAACACGACCAACGATTTGACGCTTATCTGATTTAGTGAGTCGCTTTAGATATAAAGGTCCTTTCCAAATTCGAAGGATTTCCATATTCCAGATACGAAGCTTGAATGAACATCGATTTCAAGAGAATTTATCCGTACTGAGGACAAGTTCGCGTTGTAAAATCATGGAGGACCGCCAGGGCGTCAATCTTCGATGTGAAAAATCCCTCAAGACCGAGTACCAAGTGAGGAGACATGTAGAGGACAAGGCGTTGGGGAGAAACAGAGTTGGCATTTCAGTTTCTGACACGACTTTGGGAATCGATAACGCCTTGATGAGAGTCCACAGTGGTCGTGTCTCCGAGAAGGTACACCAGGAGAAAGTGGATGGGAGGCCTTCAGGCGTCCGACGGAAGCATGATTACCTCCCGCGGTCCAGGGGACGGTCATCGCGCTCCATGTCGCCAGAGTAGATTTATACTTCTGTTATTTCCAGAAGCGCTGAGAAGAATGCGTGCGGGAGTATGGATGATGGTCGAGGAAAGAAAGCCACTTGTTGGTTGTCGGAACACTTTACTTTGCATACGGCACATCCCGGAAGCACCGACAACATGATCACGGCCCAGCTTGGGCAGGCAAAGCATGGACAAGTCACACCAACAACCATCACCAACATTCAATGCATCCGAGAGTGTGCATTGCAGCTTAAACAACACATGGGATTTTCCATTTCAACTTCTTTGGAGTGTATACCCCATTGATATCATCTCTTTTTCCGACAATCAACACACAACCCAGGGGTTGCACATAGGATGGGTAGCTTAATGTCGACATTGGCCGATTCGGATGAAGATGGACAATCCGCGCAAGGTCACCACTATACACCAACACCGGACGACGTCGACGTTGTACGCGGTTACCTTACGCTCTGGGTTCCCGTGGAGTTGGCCAACGTCATCATCGATGAGGCCCAGTACTGGCCCAAAGTCCACTTTGGTGTGAGACCACCAGACGACGTTCCGACATGCGTCTTTGAAACCGGGGGTCCCGAGTGCTCTTTGGTCACTCCAAAACTATCCGAGCTGATAGGGACGACAAAGTTTGTGAGAATCAAGAAAGTCGTGTTTAGGACCATCAGTCACGACCAAGGGTTCTGCAGCGAGAACAACTTCCCCAGTACGTCACAAAGTCATCCTTTAGTAGATTGCAGCGCTAATGAGTGTTATCTACGCAGGCAAATATCTCGGGTCCTGGACATGGTTTGAAGCGGGCATTATCCGTGAAGTCGAGAAGACTTCAGTTGGCGAACAACCTGGCACAGAAGAAGGTCTGATTCTTACGCGCGTCCGGGACTTCATGGATGCAATGGACGACACAGTTGGAGACGGTATGAAGATTGCTTTGGTCGCGAATCCTAGTCAAACAGATTCGAGCACTTGGCATCTACAACGGAACATACGTGCCTCCCGCGAAGATGCAATACATCAAATTGTGTGGTCTGATGAGGTCCCCGACTATGCAGAGGAGGACGAGATGAAGTTCATTGATTCGACTGGTGCTGGGAGAGGCATGGGATACGTTCGATGTTTGCAGCCCAGTGATAGGATTGTTGTAATCGCGAAGGCAAAGGTGAAGTAACTTGTTTTGTTTTCAGCCGAATCTGACCAATATTATTTTAGTTTGCAGCATGGGCGAACTATGTGAGACAGGTCGAGGTTGAAGTTTACTATTCTGATTGATGTATGGATCGCCTAATATCATGCCATTTTACACGAAATATCTCTGCGGCAGTTGGGAGAGTGGCCCCAGGATGATATTCACGCACAGCCCTCATTTATGGTCAGCCAGCTCAAATCATTTCGTCTTTCCGTGCACAATTGTGTGGAAGAGTATGTTCTTTTCTTTCCTTTCAACGTTCTGCACATGGCCGGCGTGGTTCTCGCCTCCTGTTATATTTCTAATTAAATGCATGATAGGGAATATAGCAAAAAGTATGTTTATCCTGTTCCTCCCATACATTCATCTCTGAAAACGTTGATAGCAGGTAACAATCTGCTAACGCCACTTTATCTCTCGCTGTAAATAGAGATTTGCAGCCAAGCCCATTTCTATTTTGATAATTACATTTTTAGAGCGATTACGACCATCAAGAGTACCAGTTTTACGGCCTCGTCGGCGCTACTCCCTATACTTACCACTTGAACATTTACTGACAGATTTGAAGCTTTGCTCTACAAGGTTCTAGGTGAATTCGTCTTCCTGGACAAGCTATTCAAGTCAACGCGATGTCGCTCAACGTGTAGCAACATACAAATCATTCACTTTCAGAGACAGGTCGCCTCATCAACCTCCTACATTCTACATTTTTGTGTTATGTTTTCCTTTCGGTCAATCGCTTTCCATCGAAGAACCCAAGGCCACCCTATCATTTGCAAATCATGCATTCTCGGTAACGTGGTTCATCCGGTTTCTGGGAACATTCATTAATCACTTGCCGTAGGCTACACTCAAGGCATTGGCCCATAAAGTCATCAGCGTCAATGAACTGATGAATGCAGAAGACAACTCGATAGATCAAGCGATTTGGATATTCAAACACGCGATGTTGTGGCACAGTAACCGGATGTCCCAAGCTAATACTTACAATCAAGTTGCGAGTAAGCTGCAATTTTGTTGTTTGGTAAATGACGTATTTTGACTGTTTGATCATTCGCAGGTACCTTTTTCTAGGAATATTCTTCACATTAGCCATGGTTCAATATCTCCTCGACTCGTTTACATGGTCTGACAATCGACTATCATTACCTGCAAATGTCACTTCTGTACTACAACGGTGCATAATTAAACTACCTTCTCGATTATGGGCAGTCAGGTGCAGGGCAGGCGTTCTATCTAGTGTGATGTAACTTGTCAGGAAGCGTTGCTTATATTAGGGAGTTCGAATAAATTTATAACAAGGTACCAGCTTTAAACCATTTTTAACTGCTATATGCGACCCTTTCAACTTACCAGCCCATTTGTCCAGAACATAAGCCCCACAACATTCAGACGCGAGTTACGTTGTTAAAATTTGATACGTTTCAACGCTCTGTCCTCAAGGCTTACATCATTGTTGTACAATTTGCTTTAGGGCGCAGTGTTCTTTTTCCTTCGGCGACTGGGTCGGCCTTCTCACAGTGTGTTTTCTTGCAGCTACACATTCTTGTCAGAAGCCCTATATGTAGCGCATATGCAGTTACTTGCTGAGCTGCGTTTCCAATTCGAGGTCGAAGGTGCGCAAAAAATAGCATTGTCAAACCGGGTATCCGCTGAGTGTCTTTTTAGGATCTAAATGTGGGTGCTGTCAATTCAAATACGCGCGGAAAATCAGTGTAATATACTGATTTGCCACCTGCAGATCTAATCGAGTTACTATTTAATAGGCATGTTCGTTTACGAAGAAAGGATCTTTGAGCTTGGTAGCGCCACCCGCAACACAGATCGCTTAGAGTCATTGCTCTGCGCATGCTGTCATCGACGTATACAATGACCACCAACCCGAATACCGAGCCTAAACCGAGCAGCCCCGCCTCGTCCTCTGTTCACAAATCCGACTTGGAGAAGGACAGCTTCAATGAGGTCGATCATGCAAAGATCCGAAGCGCAGTGAGGAAATTGGATTGGACTATCCTTCCTATGATGACCATGTTCTACCTACTGTCATTCCTGGTGGGTCGCAATTATTTTTGGCAATTACTATGTGCTAAATTCAGTTTAGGATCGTGCTAATATCGGTATGTGCTGCTAGGGGCCTTGGAGGTACCCAGATGTTCATGTGCCATTATTTCAGGAAATGCAAGAGTTGCGGGTCTTCAAAAAGGTCTCAAAATGACTGACCGACAATACCAAATTTGCGTAACGGTCACTTACGTGTACGCGTTTTCTCCCTTCATACGTGATGTCACTACCATGATTCAATGCTTCAAACAGGCCCTACATTATGGCCGAAGTACCAGCTAACCTTCTATTGCGCAAAATCGGACCCAACATTGCGATGCCAGTTATTCTAACTCTTTGGGGCATCATCGTTATTTTCCAAGGCTTCGTATCGTCATTCCACGATCTCATCGTTGCACGATTCTTTTTGGGGCTTGTGGAAGGACCGATGTTCCCTGGCATTGTGCTTTACCTTTCTGGATTCTATACCCGTGCCGAACTATCGTATCGGTGAGTTTGACAAAAAAAAATTATTCCTCGGGGTGTTCAAAGTATTCTTTTGACAGCATTGCATTCTTCTTCTCCGCTGCATCTGTGGGCACCCGTGTTATTGTTTACTGTAAAAGGCCTGACTAACTATCAAAGTAGCTTTCCAGTGCATTCTCTGGGCTTCTTGCAGCCGCCATCGACAACATGCAAGGCCTTGGAGGAAAGCCTGCATGGGCATGGATTTTTATCCTGGTATGAGGATACCGACTCTTAGATGATTATCTTGCTGATCTAGTGCCCTATTTGACAGGAAGGTATCTTTAGCGTGCTAATGGGTGTTCTTGGATTCTTTATGGTTCCAGCGACACCCAGAGAGTCGCGATTCCTGTCTGATAATCAAAAAGAGTAAGTGCCTTTTTCTAAGCCAAGCCTATGGCACATTGAGCTTACCTCGCTGTCTTGAAGCCTTGTCATGCGCCGCTTGGAGAAAGATAGACCGTTTGTCAACCCACTCGACGAATTCCGCATCAGACATGTTTTGAGCTCGTTGAAGTCTCCTCATGTCATTCTGATGTTCATCACTTTCTTTATGGGTGGAACGAACCTCTTCGGTCTTGCACTCTTCGCGCCGTCCATCATCAACCAGTTGGGCTTCAGCCCGAACCACTCTCAGCTTCTGAGTGTTGGTCCTTTTGCTTGTGCTTTTGTTGGTAAGCCCGGGGTATTAGCATGATATCTGCGTTAAGCTAATCAATAGTCCAGTGACGCTCGTTGTCGCGTATACGTCTGATCGCCTGAAGAGTCGAGCTATTCCATTATGCTCGGTTTGTCTTATTGGAATTGCTGGTTACGCTATGTACCTAGGTGGGTACGGTCTGCAGCCTTTCTACGTCTCACACTAACAGTCAAAAAGGAACCACCAACAAGCATGCTGCATATGGAGCCATATATCTCATGGCTAGTGGGATATACGGAACTGTACCTGTCATCGCTGCCTGGATATCCAACAACTCAGAACCATACTATACAAGGGCGACCAGTATCGCCGTTGGCTTCATGGCCACCAGCATGGTACGTTCAGGAGCTCCGTCGTTGCCTTCAGAAGCTGAAAGTATAATAGGGAGGAATTCTGAGTACCTGGAGATACCCAACCAGCGAAGGCCCTCGATTCCATAAAACAACTGTAATGAACCTTATTTTGTGCGTCGTTCTCGTGCTTTTTCTAGTGCCTATGTACTGACTGTATACATCTAGCATGATAATGACGATTGTCTTGGCTATCGCGAATGCGTCTATTCTGGCGTACAAGAACAAAAACAAGGAGCGTACTAGGAAGGAGGTCCTGGCTCCTTATGCCACAGAAAGTGAACCTGATGGTGGTGTCCGCGCGTGGGTAGACCTCGGCGACCGTCATCCCGACTTCCGCTATACACTATGAGCTCCTCTATCGACCTCAAGCTAGTTTACTACTGCGTTTAATGACTTTCGTGATTCATTATTCCTACAGACTTTTGTATATAACCCGTAGCCATTGACTGAATCTATCTGGATAGAAACACCGCCATGGTTCACTCATCGGTCGCCTCACCAGACACAATCTTCTGGTACCATGAAATCTCACGGTAACTCTGTATCATACGGAACAGGGCTACTGGATATATAGCTTTCAAGAAGATTCAGCTCTCAATCCTCAATCTCATGCCCCGACCCCCTATTTCTTGATCAGGCTGACTAAGCTAATGCTCATTAACAGCAGATTGTATTTTTGCTTCCCTGTTTCTTCCCTGTACCATTGCGCTTATCACTTGTAACGCAACATTCCTCCGACCGAAAGGCCTCGATAACCAGTGAACCTTCTCTCTACCCTGCGCGACTGAGATACCTGCAGGCCCTCATCTCATCGATCACACTCGATCTCAGGCTTTCCGAACCCGATATACCAGGTGTCCACCAATCGGCGGACAGAACACAGAACTACCAAGAACACAAATGTCGGAACCCACAGACGCACCTACAGGGCCCTCAAGCAGAGGACGAGGCCGGGGCCGGGGCAAATCGCGCGGTGGGCTCGGCAAATACCTGCGCGCTCGCGGACGCGGGCGGGGGGGCGGTCGTCCCGCGGAATTTGGCACGCGGCTTTTGCTCGAGGGCGAGGGCGGAGGCGGTGCGGATCTGACGGAGGAAGAGGCTGCGGAGCTCGCGAGGGAGACGGCGGCCAAGTTCAGCCGGCGCCAGCTCGGGTCCAACGCGGATAGGTACAAGGAGGAGGAAGTCGAGTTGGATTCGGATGGTGCGTCGGGGTGGTGGTGATGAGCGCTAGCGTTGGGATGTGCTAATTGGTGTGATTGGTTTTGCTTTTTTTTTTTTGTAGGAGAACCGATTTTGGAACCGGAGGTCGATCTGTCTTCCTTCCTCGAACGACAGCGGATATCAGAAGAGCCCAGTGTCATTCTAAAGGTCGCGGAGAAGAAAGACTATGATGAAGACGACGTTGATACGTCGCTAGCTCATATATCATCTCACCCCGCACGAAGGGCTGTTGCTGCACCGTCGAAGAAAGGGAAAGTGGAGCAAATAGTCTGGGACGACGAGCTGGATGAGATGACGCGCGAGAAGAACGCAGCGGAGGCGAATTGGGGTGCGTATTCTTTGGATATCTATCATTGGCCATTATCGTGAACATACAACGCTGACGATCTCTATTTCGTTTTTTTTTCTTTGCCCTGTAGAGTTGAAAAATCGATTTAGAGCCAAATCAGAGAAATTACGCAGCAAGCCTATCGCTCCTGCAGCAACCTCTGCTCGAACGCGAAAACAGGGTATGTCCATCGCATGCCGATTTATGTATGATTTTTATTCTAAAATCACGAATATCTCCAGAACTACAAGAAGCACCTGCGTTGCCGCTACCGGAGGGTGCAAAACCGAAGACACAGCTGGAAGAGATGGAAGACTTCCTTGACGATCTGCTAACTTGAGGGCTGCTGCAACTTTTAACAAATTGTCGGGTACCCTGCGGACCATCGTGTTAACAAGATACAAGTTTCGGCGCAGCATCATATCGCCCTCTGACCCGTTAGTGCCAGCGGAAGACGCAGAGAACGACTGCAGGGTTCGCAACATCAGGGTCAGCTTTGAACACTTACCATTGTACCAAATCTACCGACGTGGTGGCGCGTCCAGGACCCAAACCAATTAGCCTCAGCGACACTCAAAATATTGTTGACATTCGGTCATTCGGAACGCAATAGTTTTTATTTTGTAGGACGACACAGCGTCCTAAATACACAGCCTAACTAGAAGCTATAGTCTACAAAGATATTTTAGAGATGGAAAACCAATATAATAGTAAGATGTAACGATAGCAATATGATAAAATAGCAAGAAAAAAAAAGACACACAGCACAGATAGAGGGACGTAAGAGCGTTGAACGGATTTTCGTTGGTATTTGGTGACTAGGCTCGCTAGTCCGTTTATTTTTATAGGGCCACTCGTTGATGTGAGTGAGGCCCGAGGGCGTTGTATAGGGTTAATAAAGGCAAGACCAGATGTGATGATGATACATGAGATGACTCTGAAAGGCGGTCTGGATATAAATACACGGTAGAAGAACGGAGTTGATATAAAGAAAGTATAAAGTCATCGTGGAAAATTGAGGTTGTTGGTTTTCGTAGTCGGCGTATTTGAAGGAAGGCGTGGGCAAGGGGATATATAGCGTTAGCGGTGGAGCGCTTGAGTTTGGTCGAAGGGAGGGAGGAAGAAGAAAGAGTGAGAGATGAGAGATGAGCGATCATGTGGGCCATAGTTACTCGACATGATATCCGGGGACGACATGGGCAGCGCAAGAGGCACGCAGACATGATCATGATCATGTTTCGGTGGAATATGAACGAAAGCAGTGTGAAGGCAGGAGAGGATCGAACATCACGATGTCCGGTAAACAAGTTACGCTCCACGGTCAAGCGATGCTTGTCGGTGGACAGTCACCAAGATTGAACCACCAGGGACCCCCAAAGTACCTATTTCCTGACGCTCATCGAGGCCATCAGGACTCGGAGGGCACAATACCAGCGACGAAGGCCGAGGGGACGCGTCGTACTGCGCCTCATCAGCCTCTTCACGCGGAGCCGCGTTCGAGACCGCCGTCCGCACACTCGACGACGACGGCGCCTGTCTGGGGAACCGCCTCGGCGGCGGCGGCAGACTATGCGGCACAACCGCCGGAGACGAAGGGACCATAATCGTCGACGTCGGCGACGAAGGGGAGGCGGGCTGCGCGCCGTAGTACGAGAACGTGGAGATGGTGAACGTGTCGGTTTCATCTGGGGCACTGGACACCAGCGACGCGCGCGGCTCCATTATTGACCGTGTATCCCTTAGTGGATCGATGGGCACGGCGATATGTGTGCGCGTGGGTGGGTATGACGCGTAGTAGGGCGGTGCGGCGTCGGGGGTGTACTCCGTGTCCTTGGTCGCTTCCTCGAATTTGGATTTGTGGGTGAAGGACGTGGGCCCCGGGCTCGGCGCAAGTGTGATGGTTGACTGGGAGAGGTGGGAGAAGGCGCTGTGCGGTGGGTGGGAGCTGAATGACTGGGAAAGGGGCGACGAAGTCGAAGTGGACAATGTAGACCTGAGCTTCAGAAGGTGCAATGGGCGAGGGGATCTGCTACAACGCGCGCAAAGGGTCCAAGTCAGGCTCCGACACGATGCAGCATGAGTTGGAAAACCGTTACCTATTAGGGGACAAGATCCCGAAAGGTTTCTTTGTCTTCTCCACCTCTGGTCTCCTAAACACGTTCCTCCTGATCCACCCCCAGATTCTTCTGTATTCCTTGAGAGCCTCCTCTCCAAAGCCGAAGAAAACAAAGAATATGATACTAGAGGCCGGCATCGTCCACCAGAAGAGCATCATAGTTTTGGTGAACCAAGGCGGGACTTCCGACAGCGGGAACGGGTCGACGCGGGAGAAGTTGCTGTGCACATCCGCCCAGGTCGTCCATGGGCGCAGTCCAGGCGATACGTTGTTCCAGAGGTTGTACGCGGTGAGGGAGGTTCCCCATGCCATCTCTGTCAGGGACATCGCGATGAGGCGGAGGTAGCGGTTCGTTGTGAGTGCCGAGTTCGAGTTTTGCAGGTGCGCTGCGAATGTGAGGCGGCGGCGGATAAAGTTGTTGAGAGCGAGCGCGGCGTAAATGAGCGTAATAACAGAGAACAGTAGAGGCGGGAACCAGATGATGAAGATGGCTGGGATGGAGATGTAGACCGTAGCTTGGCAGCCAAAGTCCTCAAACACGTCGTAGCGATGGCCTTGGACAATATAGTCTGGGAAATGCGAAACGTTAGCAGTCGAGTAAACCTTTGTAAAACCAGGTTACTAACGAAGAGCCATGAAGAGTAAAGGGATACCGAAACACATGATGCCTTCGAATATCATGCGTCTTTTACGGTCTGCAATGTCGTAGGAGACCTTTCGGGACGACGAGACCATTTCCAGGTGTTTGCATATGCAAACGGTGGCCAGGGGAAGAGCGAAAGAAGCGCCCACAACAATCTTGGACGCTGTAAAGTATTAGTATAACCGAATTAGAAGGAAATGAGAATGAGACGTACTGATATCGCACCACACAGGCATTGGGTCGTTCACATTTCCTGCCCACACGATGGTGTTGACGCCATAAATAATATCAACGACGAAGAGCCAGAGGGAAATGGCGATGACCGCGACATTTCCAGAGCGCCAATGCCAGATGAGGGGTGTGAGGACGAGGAAGGCAGTGATGAAAGCGAAGACGGGCAGTTCAGGATGGTGCATTGCGACGACAGCGAGTCGGACGACGGGAACGAAGGGATGAAAGCGAAGCGGAGGACAAAAGATGTCGCGTTTCTGCTGACTCGGGCATTATATTGATATCTTTCATGATTCGAGGCTTTCTTCCTCTGAACAATGAGCACAATCGTGGTGATGCAAGGCGAGGACAAGTTGATTCGACAAACTCCATCAAGGCTTCAATCGATTGTTCCAAGGCATTGTTATCACGTGACTACAATGCTTGAGAACCAACCTCGAAAAACCGAGGAACAATTCAGAGAAATTTCTCTGTGTAAGACAGCCCTGAAAATTTGCGATGCCTAGAAGCCCTCTAATCTGTACTGATCATCACAATGGATTGTCTCCCCCACTTCAGGAGTCCAACTCTGCCTTCAGCCCATTGTCCTTCCATTGTAAGCAACTTGACGTCATGCAATATGTACAAGCGGAGAAGGAATATTCGCCTACTGCCGGAGACCTTGTTCAGATGGCTATCATCAATGGTAATCGTCGAATTATCGAGCTCAGTGCATCAAAGAGTCCATTCCCGAGAGTAGTAGTCTTCCAGACTTCAGACTTTGATATCACAACGTAAATGACAGCGGTGCTCTCGAACAAATTTCGAACCGTTTTATGGGAACCATTAACGAATCCCTTCCCTTCCGTCGGGACTCGTTTCACCTCCTTGAACTGTGTAAAACTTTTGTCTAGATTCGATAAGACGATGTAAACAAGAATTCATTGCTTGATACATATTTACAAAAGTAACAGAGATGAATCGAAATTTATAACAATATTCGGAAAAAGAGTTTGCGTTAAATGAAAGTGAACTTCAGAGGAAGAAAAAGATATCGCTACAAAGGACGGTTGTTGATGCTTCGTAATCGTTAATGAAAGACGTGGTTGGAATGAGGTGGATGGCGTAGAGATGCCCATATGATGTGTGGGGTGGAAGGAGAGGGGGAAATCAAGTAAGCTTGATGTGTGTTATGTGGAAGGGAGGGAGCTGAGTACTATCGTCAAACCGTTAGGCTAGTGGAAGCAGGCGAACTAGGGAACGGTGCATACTGATGATATAAATGCGCGACTCCTTGCTTGCAAGAGTCTGCGAGATGATGTAGCATGCGTCTGCGCAGAGAGATCAGTGATAATAATGGGAGGGATATAGAACCTGTAGTTACCTCAAGCGATGACGCAGAAAGCGGTGAAGATTCCAGCGCCAGGTCTCTCGGAGTCAGCAAAAACTGTTGAATCTGAAGAGGCATCGACGGAGTCCTTGTGGAACGAGCTGCCTGCAGAAAACGCAACAGAGGCGTCGTCTGAAGATGATAGATCGATGGAGAGTGTGAATGTATCCATTTGGTGAGTGCTTAGAGGCAGGGAAAAGGTTATGGCCCAAGGGAGGACAAAGAACAAAGAGGCGATGGTGGAGGTATCACAAGAAGATATGAAAGCTAGTCTGGGGTATGGCGCTTGCTTTTAAAGAAGCACACTATGTCCATTGTTAGCCAACATGGTCCATCAATAAGAATCGATTATTCTTCTTCAATGTCCCAAGCCCAAATAAAAAGAAGGTTTACAACTTGTCAGCAGATTACGTTTGCCATTTCTAGATCCCCGTGCCGGTCGCACTGTAATCCGGTGGAACCCGACCACAATGGCTGGGTCCAGACTCCAGCCGGTCCTTCACCCCCTTATGCGGAATGCGGAGAATCTGCCGGAGAATCTTCACGGCTCCTATGAGTTGCAAATAATCTTCTGGAATGTAGAAACATTTCCCAAACATTAACGGTACTCCACAACGATGATGTGAGCAAATAGAATAACGTACAAGTATTCTGAGAAGTCGGAATAGAATATTTTATTTGCGCAGCAGCGTGACTCAAATATATGGCTTGGCCCCTTGTAATTTTCCAAACGTGCGAAAGAAATGCAGAAATCCATTTTTTCACAATGATTGATTTGTATTTGGGGAGCTTGATATATTTACTATTGTTTGCCTACTAAATTCGTAAATAGCATTAGTAATCTAAATGACCCCCAAGCAAGCGAGAGAGACCCCCTGACCCTGAGGCTCTCAGTTTCAGTCATTCGGCTATGCGCTCCATCCGTACCTCAGAGAACACCTTCTTCGCTGGCTATGCCTCAGTCATTTCGATGATCGAAAAGAAGCATCCTTTCTTCCAGGAACAAAGTGGAGCCTTTGCGTACCAGAATACCCCTGGCCGGGGGACTCGGATATACGTACATGTTCCTCGCACTGGAGTCATTGTCAACCGTCAAGATATTTTCAAGATACTTTAGAGTTTTAAATTTTTCATCGTGACAGACCGACTAATATATTTGAAGAATGTTGTTCTCAACAATCGCAAATATCCACCTCAGAAGATTTTGCAGAAAATGCTAATTATATTTACAACTAGAGTACACATTGTTCTGAACAGTACGTGCAAGATAAATAATGAATCGTTTAATGATGTATTGGCCACTGAGGGTCAGAAGGCGATGTCGACGTACACGAGGAAGGAGAAGTAGAATAGGACGACGATATGGGAGGATAGATGTAAACATCGTGAACGGTAGACCCAGTCTGATTCAGCTCAGTACACGTTTTGCTGTCGGTATCAGCGCAAAGAGTAGAATTATTTGATGATGAAATCGTGAAAACTGTCAAATTTTTGTTGGGAGATTTTGAATGATCTCCTTCGAAGGCGAATTTCTCGACGTCACCGCTACCTGTGGAATCGGAGGCCTTCTTCCAACTGAAGAATATACAAGAATTAGCTTTGAGTTGCAGACGAGGAGTCGATTGATAAACTAACCTGGGTAAGGATATAGCTGGAGAGATTTTCGACGTAGACGGTGATAAACCAAAAGGCTTCACCAATTTCCAGAAAGCGCATTTATACTGCCTTTGGGCCTCGCCCGTAAACCCAAAAAGTGCGAAGAAAATAAAAGCGGATCCAACAAACAGCCATCTTGTAAGTTCGACGCTGATTCGGTAAGAAGGGTCACTTCTCCAGAACTGGGCGGGGACTTGCACAACATGCGAGAAATTGAAATGTGTATCTTCCCAAGATATCCAAGGGGCAAGGCCTACACCCTGCGTCCCGAAGACGACACTGAATATACCCAAAGGTACAGTGAGCATCATGTCGATGATTGCAAGCATCATGAGCCGAATGTACCGGCTGACGCTGAGCGATGAATTGGACGTCATCAGTTGAGAAAATTGGAGACGGCGCATCCAGAAAGCGCGCAAAGTGAGAGCTGCATGCCAGCTCAGTTATGGCACAGCGAATAGGGGTTTCTGAAGCCTACCTGAAAAGACAAAGGATATGATCCCCAAAAGAATAGGCCACATAAAAACGAGAAAATAGGCTGGAAGGGTGTTGTAAATCGCAGGCTGGCACCCAATATCCTCCAGTATATCATAGCGATGGGGTTGTACAATATAATCTGCATCGAAAGTGGGTCAGAGATTCGGTTTTCGACGAAGAAATACATACGTAAAGCCATTACAACAACCGGAATTCCGACAGCTATTAACAAGTCTATAGTGATCGCACGGCGTTTCTGAGACATAGAATAAGTACTGAATGCCAAAGGGTAAAAGATTCGAATACGAACATCAGCGCGTGAGATCGTGGTACGTTGTGTAGTTGCAATGTTGTGCAAGCGACGACTAATGCATAACGAGGATGCAGTTATTCCGACACCAGCCCCAAGAAGGAATTTGGTTGCTAATTGAGGAATTAAGTCGCATTTATCTATGTGAGACTAGAATGTACGCACATATGTCACACCAGACAGGTAAATTATCATCAATGTTCCCCGACCAGATGATACTGTTGATAAACTCCGTCAGGCAAGCGAGAGAGGTCCAAAGCATGAAGGCACATGTGCCCGAGTTCCAAGCTTGAAGGTGCCATGGAAGGGGAACCAGAGCGACTACGAAGCCTACAAAAGAGAAAATCGAAAACAGAGGGTATGTAGGGTCAAGCGATGTGTGCATCGTTGTAGTTGTGAACCTCAATTATGTGTGTAGAGCCTCACCACGGAGAAAGTGATAAGAGGTGTGGGTGCAAGGTAAGCCAGATTAAAGGAAGTTCTTTCATCGCGTAAAATTCGCCCGACTTTACAGCTTGGACAGAACAAAGACGTAGGAAGGGACAAAGGGGAACAAGCGGAGTTGAACTACACGAGAACCGTAGGTGTGTGAATGGCAAATGCAAATAAAAATTGAAACTCCGCTTTATTTGAGGTGAATGCTGAGTTCAAGCATTTACAGCGGCAACAATGTCGTTAGTCGCAAAATGATACTGTAAAAAAAATCCCATACAAAATTTCTTCCGAGAACTTTCTGCCGCCATGCCAGTGGTAAAACTTTTAAAAATCCTTAGGAATAAAATGTCTGGAATATACCTCGTGGGTCGGTGATATAAATCACAAGTAAATTGATCTTGGATCTTTCTAGTAGTTCTACATCTAGACAAATTGGAGCTGCGCGATCCAAGATTGTCACTTGTCACATAAGTATATCAAATGGGGCACTGATTCGAACAATGACATTGTCCCGATATGATTGTGCTCCCACGGTACTAAGTCTTATAACATTGACCTTGACTGTCGAAATCAACCCCCATCACCCAAACCTCAGTTGAAATCAAACTCTTTAACACATTGCTTCACCGATACCACCCACCACCATGGATAACTTCACGACCATCAACTTTGAACTCTCTCCTGAAACTCTTCTATCTTCACCTCCAATCATATACATGGGCATCGAGTCCGGGTCTGTAGAGGAGGTGGAGGCCTTGGTCGACTCTGAACGCAATCGATCAGGCAGCCCAAACTATTTCTGTGTCATTTCCTGAACCGATCTACACCTTCGTATGTCTACTGACCATTGCTCGTAATATCCAATTGTTGCTTACCTCAATTTACACAGCTCCCCACACGTATATTCCAGTGTTGCAAGCGTTGATGACCATGTCATAGCTCCAACTTGATGAATTTTGTATGTATTCATTTTTTGGCAACATATTGCGCTCAAAACTTAACTGTTACTGTTCACTCCTCCCAGGTTTTTTTCTCGATTCTGCGTTCTTTACATTTGTATCCTTTCCATCGTTCATTACTAGTAATTATATAACTTCGCTTCTATTTGTGTATTTCTACTACGTTATGAACTATATGTCCATTATATGTCCGAATGATGCTTTCTAAGTCACATCTAATGTACTTCGCTCTGAAAGTTATGCGCCACATGCACTATTATTGTTACATAGTTGACAACTTGAATTGAGGGCAAGGAAAGATTTTAGTTAGCATTCGAAAAGCTGCACAGAGTGTGCTTCATGTGATTCACAGTGAATCCATCCAAACTACTAAAAAGCGAAATTGACAGTGATAGCATATATATATTTATACATTCACAGCAGAGAAACGATGGTACAATTGAGAGAACGAATAAAGACACTTGGAGCAAAGTTAAACTGTCATCCTAGAACTACGGGATGGGAAAAGAGGCATGTCGAATTTGTCAAACTTGATTTCGGCAATATCTGGAGAACCGTGCAGGGTCTCCGTATAATTTGTAGTAGTAGAAGATTGGAAAGAGTTTCGCCTAGTACTGGACATTTCAAAGTCGCGTTTTATGGACGTTGGGGAACTAGTTGACGAATGTTGGAGGGGTAGAACAAGATTTTGGATACTAAAAGATGGCGCATTAGTATAAAAGCCAGCTTGAGAAAGGGAATCTGATTAACCTTTTTTTAGCCTTCGAGTCTGAAGGAGTCGGTCGGCAAACTCGGTCTACTATAGAGGAATAGACGCTGCGGTAATTTTTGAGAGCTTCGTCCGCAAATCCAAAGAAGGCGAAGAAAACAAAGGCACAAAGAATCAGGAGCCATCGGTTTAGTTCGACGGTGATTGTGAAGATTCGACTGGTACGCCAAAGGGCAGCTGGATAGATGTCCAAAATGTACCAATCGAAATGGGTGTCGGACCAGCTTTTCCAGGGATATATAGGCGTGGATACGGCATTGAGGTAGACACCGTAAGAGGAGAGTGGAATGGTGAACAATATTTCGGTGGTTGCCAAGCACATCAGTCGGAAATAATGGCTGACAGTGAGAGAAGAGCTCGAAGATAACAGTTGGCCAAATTGAGCTCGTCGAGACATGAAGGCGCGGAGGGTGAGGACTAAGTAAACCATAAGAACTCGATTGTCAAATGACCGAGTACGACGTGTGTACTCACTACAGTAGAAACCGGATATCAGACTGATCACATTAGGCCAAAGATACGAAAGAGGGTATGCCGGTGGAGTGTTCACTGTCGTTGGGCGGCAACCGATGTCTTCGTAGAGGTCATAGCGATGTCCTTGCACGATAAACTCTGCATTATGGATTCAGAATGACGACAGAAAATGGTTATCAAGTTACGCACGGAGGGCCATTTGTAAAAATGGGATGCCTAAGCCTATCGACAGATCAACTAGGATTGCCCTTTTCCTCTGATTAAAGTCGAAGCTATTAGTTTTTTATCCAGACGCACTGAGTACTGACTTACACTAGCGAATGTTATGTGGGCGGCGCGACACGTTGCAATTTTGTAAAGGCGTCGATTAATGCATAGAGATGAAGCAGGTATAGCGACAGCTATTCCGACGGTCAGGCGGGTAGCTAATTATGAATGATGAGGATAGATAATGAGTGGAGAGAGTAAGTTGGCGTACATATGTCACACCACAACGGCGCTGAATCGCGAAAATTCCCGTGCCAAACTATAGAGTTGATGAACTGGATAAGGCAACCTATTGCGGTCCAAATCATGAAGAGACATGTCCCCGCATTGAGCGCCCGAATATGCCATGGAAGAGGTATGAGGACGAGTATAAAGCCAATGAAAGCGAATATAGGGAACAGAGGGTAAGTTGGATCCATGAAGGAGGCTCTGAAGGCGGGCAAGCAGTGGCGGAATGAATAAGAGAGACATTTTCCTGAGAGAGGTTCTCTTTGTATATCCGACGCGTATCTTTGTGGTCTAGCACTGAGGGAACAATGCGCACAATGAGAATCAATGCACAATGAGCAGTGAGCGTGGCAAGGAGAAGAATCAAAGCTTTGTCATTTGTTACGTAATCCGTATGGTCAACTTTGGCCAACGAAGCGCATGCACTATCAAGCGGAGATTGAATAACCAACAACTACATAGTGCCAACTGTTTTGAACGATACCTGAAGGTCGTACAGGTCTGCAAAAAAAAGTCTATTGGTAAAAAGCTATGACACTTCTTGTCGAGTCAGAACCGGTTAATATCATTGAGTATGGCTTGGCTTATACACCGGTTCAGAAGCCATTGGAAATTGCATACCGAAAATAATATATTACTAATAATAACTTGTCGTGCATTCTCTGTGGGAAAATATTTTGTCCGAACAAGGAGGCAAGCCATCTACTCAACTATTGCTCCCGTCCGCACGCTGTATATATATACCAGACAAGCACCAACCCCCGTGTTCAGCAGCTTACCAGAAACCCTCATCTCTGCGAAATCTTTCATCACACAGTTGTACAGGCTTTGACCTATCCATTGCGCGCATCTCACCGCATACCTACACAACCTTACCTACTGCAACTCAGCAATCAATGGATACCTTCTCCGACTTCCTTGCCCTCCTCGCTCCCTCAACCGGCGAAGAGAGAGCTTCTGCCTATCACCCAGCTTCGTCTTCTGAGACGGCCTCTTCTGAAGAAGACTTATCGTTCCTCAACGATTCCGACCGCCAGGCCGGATACTCCTTTGGCGGTTTCTGCGTCGTATCCTAGGAGGATGCCGACAGGTAAGTCTGACATCGATTATCTGATCTCAATATCTCTCTGACACCATCCACGCACGCACTAGGCTCACTGTTCACCTTCGTTCGCGCATCCCGCCGTCCCAGCATTACCCATCATCCTTTCAACTTTCCTTTCATTACCCGATATTCCTTGTCGATTTCTTCTGTTCCTTCGGCTTCCACATTCATTCTTCTAAGTTATTGCTATCGCTATGCTCGTTCTCAAACTGTGAGTTCTATCGATCTTCACCACGTAGAGTCGCACCTGACTGTCCGCCAGTGTATCGAACCTTATGGTTCTCATATCACACTCCTTTCGTTTTTCTCCATCATCCATCTTCTTCCCTCTCACAATCGCGAATAGGGACTGTATGTATATTACAAACTTGAAAGATGTATAGCTACATGTGCAATAAATCAAATATCTACCTTGTTCAAGTCTACATGATGTACTACGTGATTAAAACTTTCGATAATTCAATCCAAGTCGTCGAAGAGGCGATTTTGTCGGGTGACGAGGCTGTCTTCTGCAGTGCTAGGTAGCTGCTTCCAGACTCGATGTATACGTTATCGTATGTTCGACGGGAAAGGGGCACATATGGCGGTGCACCACCTGCTCGATCAGAGTTCTTGGCACATAATTTACAGAAAGTCTTCTTTCAAATGGCTGCGCTGAACTGTTGTTCTCTTCCATTTCATTCGGAAATGGATAAACTGTGCTGACGAAGCTATCCGAAACTCAGTTCAGTTTTGTGACTCATTCTACAGGCGTCCAGAATCAAGTCGAAATTTCAGAGGCAGATAATTGGATCCGAACGCAGACTCTGTGTTTTTTTTTTTTCGGAATTGGGACTTTGGAAACCTCTCTGTTGTTGGTGCCCCATTGTCTGACAAATGGAGAAGTCCGACCGAAACAGAATGTCAGCCACAGAATCCAAATGTGACTGTGTGGCCTCATTTGCATTTATTTACACACCCCATTTCAATTTGCACCCCCTTTGCACGGGGTGCACCGACCCCCCATTTTACAGCTATTGCACCCCCGTGGCGCCCCATTCGTGTTGACATTGTGACATTTGTGACTTACAAAATGTTCTTAATATTTCGTATTTGGTCGTATTTATGTGCATCCTCCCAATCGATTGTGTCCGATATCAACTCGCTGATATAAATCTTTTCAACCTCCTGAAAAAAAATTGAAATCAGGGGATTCTGTATAATGGAAGCTATGCGTCTGAAAAAAAGAAAGAACTACAGAAAGGGGTACCAGTACCCCAAACCTTAAAAATGTATTGAATGTATATATGAGCGGGTGCTTTATAGGATGACCGACCGTTAGCCGACCGTCCTTGGTGGACCAACATAGCCGGCTTCAGAATCTACAATCCCGAGGAATGCTTTGCAAGGGTGAACGTATGCCTCCATAAATCTGAAACGGGGAGTGGACCGATATGTATTATCTTGGTAACATAATCGAGTCAGAAGAACAAACCTAATTACAATGCTGATTGTTCCAAGATTGTTATCCAAATTTATCCATCAATGGGAACTCCCACGGTCAACTTGTTAAAAGTAAAAGTTCAGGGGACATTTCCGTAACGAAGAATCGCTGCACTTTACCTCTCCGTTCTTCTGAACTACCTTTGCCTTCTCCTCCCAGAGATACCTCACACTCTTCGTTATCAAGCTACATCCTTTATACTACCCTCTACAATGGACTCATTCACAAACTTCACTTTCGAGTTTCTTGAGACCGGCGCCGGTCATCAAGACCAGAACGACTCTGCGTCGGTGTCCCGCCCATCCTTCTTAGACTCAGATGCAAGAGCTGAGCCTGATGACTGCATGGAAGATCTAGTGAACTCTGACACTCGTGTTGGCTTTGCTGGATTCTGCGTCATTGCCTAAGTCGTCTACCAAGGCAAGGTCGCCTTTGCCTGCGATACCTCCCTTCCTCTCGTGAGTTTCAGTGTTTATTTCCTCTAAGATTATGGGCTCATAATGTTCCATCCGATCGTTTCTAGAACCGGTGGTTTTGCTCGTATTTATCACTCAGTTATTTGCTGGCATTAGCTCGCATACTCCCCTCCCTCCCTCTGTCTACACATTCCGACCTTTCCTCCCCTCAACCGCTACTCTCTATCTTCCACACATCTCATTGCGCCTGTCACCATCATTCGCCCTCAGTCAAATGTCCTCTCCCAAGTTCATTTACCAACGACATCGGCCATTCCTCTCTGCGCAACATATCATCCATCATCTTCTGCCCTTCTCACGCGGACGACTTCTACACTCATTTACACGCGATGCCGAGCCTACCAGGCGTTATAAAACGTCTGTTCTCACCAAGCTATCAGTAACGCATTATCTTTCTGCATCGCTTTATATTCAACTAGCGTCCCTTCATCCAACACACTCAACTTCGCTCATTTCGTACATCCTCTCAGTTTCTTTCATCTTTTTCATTCGTCTTCTATCATCATACCAGACTTATATCATTAGCAATCTCCAACACATTGATACCTCATTACCCACAGAATTTTATGTACAGTAGTGTATATAACACCTGTAACACAACTTTATGAAATTGATCTGGAATCATTTATTTCTGTCGTACCCCAGCGTGAAGATATCCAATTATCCAGGAACCTTTTCTATAAGGGCAACACTTTCTTGAATAATTGTAACTCGCGAATGATAGTCAGTGTTGCGAGAGTTGAAGACAACTTAGTGATCAATTTGACGGCGACATTCGTAGATATTTATATTTAACAGATGATAATACCAGGCGAGAGCGCTCGTAAAGCTCATAAACATCATGGTAAATTTGATCCAAGCTAAAGCTGCAAATGCTGAAAAAGATTCATGCGTTGATCGATCGTTGGACGTTGAAGAACGTTCAATGGATAAAGGTGAAGTTGTGAGGAAACTGAAATTCCCACCACGTGATGAAGCAAATAGCCTGCGGCGCGTACTTGGCGCGTCCGTTTGCGATCGGATTATGTTCTGTTTATGGCATTAAACTTACCTAGTCGGAATGTTATTAAAGCTTGAATAAATCCCAGGATTCATCCGTGTTAGGAAAGCTCATATGTAATCCTGGTGCATCTCGCTTGGACCTTGCACGGGCCTACTACTGAGAATCTCTGCTCAATTAGATAGCTGTGGTCATTTCTTACTTTGGAAAAGCGACGATAATAAAACTATGGCCTCAAATATAATGAACTACTCATTACAATAGTCCAACACAAGCTTGGAAACAGTGCATCGGGTTCGATTGCGCAACGACAGGACAATTATAATAGCTCAGCAAATCAGATTAAAAAGCAGTAATTGTACTCATGGACTTCATAAAGTGGTGTTGTTTTACTTCACAAACTCAATATACCCACAACTTTACATCCAAATAAATACGAACATCTACGAAATCTCCAACATGGATACATTCACCTCCTTTTCACCCTCTGATATATCCCCCCAATTCTCAACCAATCATGAGGAAGAGGGGCAGGCTTTTGCAGACTACGAGGTCCGAATAAAAGCCAGTGGAGGTGGACCAACATGGTTTTGTGTAATCGCCTAGTCGATTACTATGTCATACTCTGGAACTCTTTCACAGGGTGAGAGCTGCCTCGGGTCGGGATGAAAAAATTTGATGCTGACAATTTATTCATCGAATAGAACATGATGAAATATTTCATGTCTATTTACTTCAGCATTCAAGAAAACCCTGTAATTTAACTACTGTCAACCTCAGCATGATACCGTGTCGTCTTTCGTTAATTCCAGTCATTAGGATCCCTCATTCGTTCTTATTATCCAGACCTTTGAATATGCTTGTAAACATTTTGTAATATAAGACATTTTTAAGCAACATTATTATGATCATGACAGATAAGTGCATGATAAATACCGTTCCTCTGCTCTCCTAGATCTGGGGCGCCTGCCTGAGGATAGCCAGCTGGCTTGAAGCCTTGAACTTGAATGACCAGTGTGGTCATCATTCGGAACAACCAGCTCTCCGGAGAACAGCTCTTGAGCAGCGCGGCACTTGCAAACCATACAGACGTTGGCCCTGCATTCCAAACACCTGTATGTTCTTTTTTGTCCCATGGCTGAAATAGCCAGCCAGGAACGGTAAACCTCCCATATCGGAGTTTTACTCGCCACTCCGCTCTAACGAGTCATCGAAATAACCGCTCGATGAAACAATTAGCGCCAGAATTGCTATCCTGTCGCATAGGCCTGTCCACAACCCACATCGGGAAAGGGATGCGCTATTTCAACGGTACAATCTCAATCGACATATGCTTTAATTTCCCCTCATTTCCTGCAAAGTCTTCCAGTAAACCAATCTAAAATTTAGTCTCAAATCAGTTTTTTATCTCCCGTGAAATGGACGTATTCAAAGAATATACCTCCCCACCGTTTACCATACCGACCGTGGATGGGAACAAATCAGACGACTCGATGAAGGAGTTGACGAGCGCCGACACTCGAATTGGCTTCGCTGGCTTCTGCACAGTCGCATAGAGCCGCAAATACAATCTCTGTAACTCGGTACGTTTATTTACGCTATGGAACTACACGATCATGGGCGCTTATGTTGTACGTGAAAGGTCAGCTATCAATCATCACGAAGTCTTCAACTCAGATATCATCTGCATCTTTAATTATTCTTCAAATACGTGCCTAAGCACTATACCACATTCGTTCTTATTGGTTCTTGTGGGCGACTCGATTTCTCCCATGCTTCTTCTGCCTCTCATCTCACACATCATTCTGAGCTCTGAGGCTGGTTATATTATTTAAATTGTATCATTAAAATTGTAATATTCTCACAAATTTAAACAATTGATTGTACTTCAAATTTCCTCTGTTGAATTGTCAGCAAATTCTTGTACGAGTGAAACACATTATTACCTCCGTCCATGACTCGAATGTACTCAGCTCTATGGATAGCACATCCTCGAACTTTCACGAACCATCCAACAATTAAAATGGAATGGCACATTCATATTTGGTTTTCCTGTCATAGTGATCATATCTTAGATACGAATTAATATGCCAGACAATTAGGTTCAGTCGGTGTAGAAGGAAGGCTGGCGAATGATCGAGTGGCTGTGGGCACTCGACCCTTTCCATGCTTGACTCGCCACTCTGCAAGTTCCGTTGGGATTCCATTTCCTCGTATGGACATGGAAACAACACAATAATACCTACCCAAGGAAAGAAAATAGTGTACTTATCCATCTGAATATGTGTGTCGAAGCTGGCTTATTATGCTATCAGGACTGAAAGTGGCACTACTACAATAGCGATGTAGGTCAAAGTGTGGTGTGACCCGGGATACAAACATGGAAGACGGTACCAAGCAGTACACAAACAGGAAAAGACGAATCTTTGAACTTCCAGGAATTGGCTATCGCACAATGACACAATGGCACCCATACCGCCTCTCCAAACAACTCCGTCACCCACAAAGTTCAACGACCAACAATAGAACAGTCAATGGCCAAGTCTATTTTAATCCAATTGTTCCAAGGCTTAATGATGTTCACGCCAAAACATAAATGTTTAAACTGTGATTTGATTTTGTGGGTGTAAAACTCTTCTATAAGAGTATACATCTAAGAACCTCGCTATTACTAAAATGCGAACGAGCCTGTAAATATGAAGTAGGGTTTCCAATGCGAGGAGAATAACCAAGAAAAAGAGAGAGAAAGATAAGACGCTATAGCTACAGTGGTGTTGAGAGTTAACTAATAATGATACAGTGGGGTATGAAAGAACGAATAAAGCAGGGCACATGAATCCATCTCAGACGATATCTGGTGTATTCGATTTTGATTTCGAATCTGAGAGGATGGGCACCTGCGAAGACGGTGTGGAGACGTTGGAATTGGAGCGAGTGCGTGCGGGCTCAGGCACAGTCAATGAGGATGCAGAGGAGGAGGCGGGAGAGTAGGGTGGTGCGGAGCAGTCGTTGAGTGTCCCGCCGACATCAGAGAGAGTGAGGCCGCCATAGGAAAGGGTAGGGTTGAACTCCTCCTGTTTCTCCGGGTCGCCCTTCTCGTTGAGGTGGCCGCTGACGTCGCGCAGCGAGGCTGATGAGACGTCTGTGAATGAGTCGATCGAGTCGTGGCGGCGGAGGAAGTCCTGGTGGACAAAAGTAGGGAGCACAGGGCGGACTTTGCCATTGGAACCCATGACTTTCGATTTCGAGCCGGTCGAGCTGAAAGCGCCGCTGCTGCTGCCAAATGAGCCGGTGGAGATACCGACGCGCTTGGCGACAGACTGCATGTAGGAGCGGTAGTTCTTCTTAGCCTCGTCGGCGAATCCAAAGAAGGCGAAGAAGACAATAGCACAGACGACGACAAGCCAGCGGGAGAGCTCGAGCGAGGACTCGCCGACCGAGGTAGAGCTCCAGAGGACGGCGGGAAATTGATCGACGCGAGAGAAGGCGTAGTGAGTGTCGGCCCAGCTGATCCATGGTTGGATGCCAGTTCTGATGTTGAGAGAAAGAGCATATACACCGATGGGGACAGTGCAAAGAACTTCGACACCGGCGAGACACATCAGACGAACGTATCGGCTGGAGGTCAGGTTGCTGTGGCCAGAGAGAAGGTCGTTGAACTGGGATCGGCTTTTGTTGAATTGAATGATGCTGAGGATGGCATATATACCGGAAATGATGCCAATCACAATGGGTGGGCAGTAGACAAGAACGTAGGCAGGCCAAGTGTTATATGTGAAGGGGTAGCAACCAACGTTTTCGTAGATATTGAATCGATGACCCTGAACGATATATTCTGTAGAGTCGATTAGAAACAAATAAATAGAGAACTGGTAAAACAACATACGGAGAATCATCTCTACCAGAGGGATACCGAGGCCGATGGAAAGATCGACCATGACGTCGCGGCGTTTCTCAGCCTTAGAGATAGTCACAGACCTCACTGAAGAGATGTGATACAAGCGACGATTGATGCACAACGATGCTGCGGGAATGGCGACGGCGCTGCCGACGATGAACCGCGATGCTACAGTACAGTGATAAGCAATGCGAAGATAAACAAAATCCTCGAGGACTTACAGATATCACACCAAGTTGGAGACCAATTGATTGCGTTGTCATTCCATACGACGGAGTTGACAAACTGGTTGAGGCAAGACAGACCAGTCCACACCATGTACAGACAGGTTCCTGTGTTCCAGGCTAATAAAACGATGGATATAAGTAAGGTGATCGTCGAAAGTAGATTGAAGAAGAGTGTGTACCTTCTAGATGCCATGGGAGGGGAATGCTGCACATGAGGAAGCCAATAAAGGCGAAGGCGGAAAAGATGCCGTTTGGGTAAGTCATACTGATCTACAGATGGGGTGGTATCGCTGTCGGGGAGTGTGTGCGGAGGGGCGCCCGAGACGACAACGTTCGAGTACACGAAGGTAGATCAACTGGAGGCGGTGATAAAAAATGACACCTCGTCCAGTATAAGAGCAATTGCTCTCGACATCCCTCCCTGTACGCGTTTGGGTTGTTCCTTGTCCTGAGAGTCCCTTCGAAGCTTCACATTTTCTTGTCCCAGTATGGATGTGACCTTGTCCCTTCACCCAAAAGAGCCATCTCACATAAGCAAAAGCGACATCCCTTTTCGGACGTTGCTTTGTTCCATAGCGTCACGATGTCAAGCAAGGGGGCCGAAATAGCACGGACGGAGCGCGATGGTGGGAGAATGTGTCGTTCGGCGGCGCGAATCATAGGAACACGGTGTATGAAGCGGGGTATCACAAAGGAACGCCCAAATGCGGATGTCCAGCTAGTGTGGATATCATCACGTGAAGTGAATTCTAGTCCTGGGGAAGTTGCGGTTTCTGGAATGAGAACAAGGACAAATCCAAAAGGCGCATCGCAAAAGTATGCTATGATAACAGATGAAATGACATTGAGAGAAATAGGTGGTGGAAATGAATTGATTTGCGGTAGATAGTATGGTGAAGAGGCCCAGTCGATGGAAGATAACGAATTAGCTTGAAACCCAAGTCAAGTGGCAAAGCCTCCAAAGCCTGTCTCAAGAAAGCCTTTGAGAGTAGAACAAGGAAATGTTGCCTATCTAACGCACCATATGCCCGTACCCGTCCCTTTCAACTCTAAAACGCCCAGAGCTCCATGACCATCCTCCTAGATTCGCTTCTAAGTCAAGTTATGGGCCTCTTCGCATAGGACATCCTCTGAAATTCGAATGTGCGTTATCCAGTCATAGTAGGTCGAAGAAAAGAGGGGAATGCTCTGTCCAGCCGTAGCTATTGTTCTTATTGAATGTCGTCCAGCCATCCCTTATTGTCTTTTCGCCACATCGGGGGTTCCCACGGTTATGTAAGCATATCACCATCAAGTTCTTTAAAAAAAACAATAAGATAACTCTCTTCTTGTGGCAGAAGCCGACAAGTATCAGTGATATTCGAATAGAGACAGTAAGATGTGTGCAAGAGGACTGTTGTAACAATGCGGTGTTGGGCATGCCCAGGCTTATTCAATTTGAATTGGATTTGGATTTCGAGCGTGATCGGCGAGTGTGAACGCGTCCAACGCGCCCCTCAGGTCGTGGGAATAAATTGCGTAGGGCGATTGGTGTAGTTGAAATTTAAATAGTTCAATTACAGCTAAAAATTACTTTCACTTTTTTTTTGCAGAAGATTCGGAGACAAAAAAGTATTATATAGAAAATTGAGATCTTTGACCATCCTTTATACCGTGCAGACTGTCCTCACTGTGGTCAAATTCAAGTCGCAAGCCTCCCAACCTGTATTGCTCGCTAGACAGTCCGGGTTAATTAATTCTCATGAGCGAGATGTTCTAAAACGTTGATTGCACTGCATTTTGGTGACAACAAAGAGGTTTATTGCACATCATTGTACTGTAGGTATGTTGACTGCCTACAGAGGTTTTGTCTGTCTAAAATATTCCCACCTACTACGCAGTAAGAAGGTGTTTTCTATTATTGACATTTGTATAATAAGAGGCGCCAGCAATGTAGACCCAGTGAAGATTCAACTAAGTGGTAGCGTGCTATAGCTACAAGCTGGAAACAAAGTGCTCAAACTATGGGATGTTCTGTATCGCTATTCCTTAGGTAGCAGAGTAATTTGATATATGTCTGCTTTAATGGAGAGTGGTATAGCACCAAAGTATTACATTATCCAGTCTACGATACGTTTATACTGCGGGCCTGAAACTTGTCTTGCATGCCAAACAAACATTGCCCATGGCTTGTTGTTAAAGGTCTCCAAAGAAGACATGACCTCGGCGACAGCTGCTGTCCCGTGAGAGACATACTCACCCCAATCAGTTTCTAATATCAACGTTATATGCTTGAGACTCCAGCGGCTGTAGTCATGTTGTTTTATGCTTGCGCAAAACTAAATCAACCGTCGTCAATCATTCTATCAGCAAAAAGAAAATTATCATAAGCGCACCTCGTTTTCTTCCTGTTCATCGATCTTCACATATCGTTTGAACCGAGATCTAAGAAATTCAACTTCGAGCTTAAGGCTGTAAAGGTTGGGAAGGTGAAGAGAAAAAATATCCAATATATCCGGAGTAAGAATTTCGAGTGACATCCGCAAGTCTTTAAGTTTGTGATAAGACGCTGCCGGATTGAAGATGGTGAGAAATTCTTCTTCAGTGTGTACGGAGTTGTCTAGCCTGATGGAGACCAACGAAGACACTTTTTGGTGTTCACATTCCGGGGTGGATCTTTGATAGGCTTCGAGCTTGGGAAAGGATTCAACCTGAAAAAGTCCTTCTCTTGACTTGACATTTATAAGACCCATGAAAAGGGTCAGATTTAAGAGTGTTGTAAAATGCATCTTGAAAAAGCGAATGATACATTCCATATTGGTAGGTTCTGCAGTGCTGATTGACAGCGTGATCAGTTTCGGGATGTGCTCTAGTGAGGAAAACAGCCGCGACACATTGAAATTTGTATTGCCTAAGGATAATAGAAAGCAAATGTTCAAATTGGTCGACGTCAGTCGATGTCGATTAATGAATGAAACAGTGCTGGTGCAACCGTCGTATTGAAGAGGCTAAGGCTGTCAGCTAGAACAGCTTTGCAACCAGTGAAAAATGTCACAGTAAACGATTCCAGCTGAGGGAAAAAAAGAGTCGGCGATAGAGTTTGTGCAATGAAATCCATAGGATATGATATCTCGAGCGACTGTAGACAATTTGCTGAAGGAAGTAAGCAGTTTTGCACAAGGCGCACGAGTTTGCTGAAAGATATATCCTGAAAAAAGCCGAATTCCAACACCGCATCTCTGACTTCAGTGAAGGTCAAAAGGGTATTGGAGACAGCGTCCCTGTCGCTCTTCACTAGGTTTCGGCAGGATTTACCGAGGATGGAAAGTACATTGTCTCGAGATGACGCCGTTTTTGCGATTTTTGGGGCAATATCGAGAAGCTTTAGTTTATACACGCATGGCGCTCTTGGTCTTTCGGTGGAGTATAATTAATTCATGGAACGAATTTGAATACGTGGCAAAAACACTCACCTCAACCACGAAAACCGATGGCGGTATTTTCTAGAGTATATATCTCGCATCGATACAGAGACTTCGAAACCGCATCTATCAAAAGCAATGCTACGTAGAATCCTGTTAAGATTTCGTATCTCCCATATTTCCTCCTCAGTCAGATAGGAGCTGACATGGAGCCATAGTTCGTATGGAAGGTTGACCATGTAGGTGTGGATGGCGGAATATTGCAACGTTGTTGCGGATAGATGGGCTGTGGCACCAGTCCATGATATAGTCCGTGGATTGATGTTGCAGGTATACCTTGTACAATTGTACATGGAGGTTTGACAGGTGCTTCAACCGTCGTACTATACATAGGCTGTGAACAAATTGATAAAGAGGGGCCTAGTATTTTTAGATCACTTGCAACATCAACTTGAAGGCAATGACTTGAGGACTGGAAAGGTAGCTCGATACCCACACAGACCCACGCACAGACAGACACCAAGGATATTCGTTTGTATATTACAAGTCTTGAGCGTGCCGAGGAACGGTTATTGCTAAAATAATGTTCGAACTTAGCTGGCCGTCGCAGGCTCTACCTCTAATCTGTCAAACGATGTGTTGATCTCCAGGAAAACAAATAAACGCGGTCACAACTGGCAGATGCAGTGTTACATCATTTCAGGCTATATTCAACGGCCATGTTCGAGAACAGAAATCTACAGTTTGTCCATAATGTTGAATGTTGCCAGCAATGATAATACAGTATTTTGAAAGTCTCTAATGCTGTTAGTTGTGAAGACGAATGTTGGAGCAAGGTTACACTGGCAGGTCGACAATACAACAATAAAAGAGTCGTTTTTTAGATCAAGCTTTGGATCACGCGCACACCCCTCCCTCCACCGCATCACAGATTGACGCGGCAGGTAATTAGTATGTGTAAAAATTGAGGCAAATGGGCTCAAAGTCCGGCAGCTGCTGGGACTCATGTCACTGACAGCAGAGAACATGCCAAGCGTGCAAATTGTGATGGGACGATGTATGTTGGTGATGCATTGCTAGGATAGGATTCACAAAAATTCCGGAATGTGCTGAATTATCTATTATATTAGCCAGGGCACTGTATAGCGATACTGCGGTACTGCATCTCGTCTTGCATACTGAACAAACCTTGCCCATGGCATGCCGTTAAAAGTTTCCAAAGAAGACATGACCTCTGCAACAGCTGCCGCCCCGTTAGAGATATAGTTGGTCCGTGAGTCATCTCCCACTATCAATATCAGATGCTTGAGTCTCCAGCTGCTGTAGTCATGCCGCTTTATCATGGTACAGAACTAAAATCAAACTTCGTTAATCATTTGATCAGCCAAAGGCGAATCATCATCGACTCACTTCGTTCTCTTCCTGTTCATTGATGATCAAATTTCCTTTGTGACGACATTTGAGAAACCTGACAAGGACGTAAAGCCCGTGAAGATTGTGCAAGTGAAGAGCAAAAATGTCCAACATATCCGGAGTAAGAATCTGAAGTGACATGTGCAAATATTTAAGTTTGTGATAAGACACAGCTGGATCGAAAATGGTGAGAAAGTCTTCTCTGTTATGCAAGACGTTGCGCAGTTTCATGGAGACCAATGAAGACACTTGCTGATGGGTAGATTGCAAGGTGGATTTCTGGTATGAAGAAGATGCAAGTGCAGAGGTGTCGTACTGACATCGAAGAATAAAGTCCTCAAGCTTTGGCATCGGCACGTCGAATTGGTCTAAAAGTCCTCGAGTCGATGTCGCTTTTGAATCATCAATGATGACGCTTAGGTGTATTAAAGTAGTGAGGTGCATTTTGAGCAGGCGAGAAATATATCCCAAGGTTGTAGATGCCGAAATGCTGATTGACAATATTTCCAAGTGCGGGAAATGTCCTAGTGATGTAAACATTGGCGAGAGATTGAAATTTGTAGGTGTTACTGGTCGAAGCGTATATAAAGAGGGGGCCAAGGGATAGAGCCATAGGTTCAAAGTGGTCAAAGTAAAGCGATGCCGGTTAATGAATGGCACCAGCGTTGTCGTAGCCGTTGTGGTGAAGAGTCTCTCAGCTTTTCCCAGTCAATTCGATAGGAAACGACATTTCGAGAGAATGTAGATGATTTGTTGAAGGAAGCAAGCAGTTCTGCAAAAGGCGCGCGGTCTTCGAGAGATCCATCGCTTGAATCAAGTCAAATTTCAGCACCACGTGTCTGAGTTCCGTGAAGGTCTGAAGGGTTTCAGAAACCGCGTCCCTGTCGCTCTTTATAATATTACGCCGTGATTGACTGAGGAATGAAAGTATCTTCTCTCGAGACGATGCCGGCTTTGCAATTTTCGAGGTAACGGGCACAACGCTGCAAACGTGTAGCTCGCGCACACGTGTCGATATATTCCTATTGCTTGAATATTATCAGTTATTGAAACCGAAATAAATGCACGGCGAAGAAACTCACCTGAACCGCGAAAATCGACTGCGGTATTCCCTGGAGTACACATCTAGCATTGATACGCAGACCTTCCGGAAATGCCTGTCCAAAACGATTCCACGCACAGTTCTGTTAAGAGATCGCATCATCCACACTTCCTCCTCATTCAGAAAGGAGGTGATATGCAGCCATAGTTCGTATGGAAGATTGCCCATGTATGCGTCGTTGATCGACAGAAAGTTTCAACACTTTCGGATAGAGGGGTCTTTTTTATCGTCCGTCGCACCAGTCCGAGTGACGTTGCAAACGGACCTAGCACAGCTGTACAAGGATAGCTATGCGTGGCTTGTTGACAGGTGTGGCAACTGTGCACTACACAGGCCACGGATAATCGATAAAGAGGACCTATTATTAGACGTTGCAACCTCCAAGGCTATGATTGAGCAATGAGAAACGACGTCAAGGATACGCAACAATATTACCTGTCAATAAGTCGCCAAGGAAAAGTTCTTCCAGGCATGTGTATGACCTTCAATCTATTCAAGCAACACATTCAACTCCAGTAAAATAAACGAGTGAAGTAACACCTGCAGAAACAATTTAATATATCTATTCGATGTGAGAATCGTCTGAACTATGCAGGTTGACAATCAACCGCCATGTCTAATATCAAATCCACAGCCTGTCTGGCTCCGCGCATATATTCTGCCAACGGCATATCGTTGAATGTTTCCAGGAAAGGCATTCTTGCCGCAACAGCGACTATCCCATTCCCGTACCTTGTTCGTGTACGGCGACCGCCACTCTTTACCTCCAATTTTAGATGCCTGAGTTTCCAATGCTGATAGATGTGATGACGAATGTCGGAGCAGAACTACACATCAGGTCAGTACTCAATGGCAGACACAGGCAAAATGGTCGACTTGCCTCGTATTCTTCGTTAATCTCTTCCGGGCTTGTATGCCGTCTTTTGAGCCGACGTACCAGCAAGTCGAGCTCATAAAGGTTCTCAAGGCGTGATGACAAGATGGAAAGCATCCCGGGAGTCAGAACATCTAGCGTCATCTTTAAAAGCCGAAGGCTATGATATGAAACCTTGGGATCTACGACCGCGTGAAAATGCGCTTCAGTGTGGAAGCTGTTTAACAATTTCAAGGAGGTTAATGTCGAGGAATGTTGTCGAATAAAGCCCAAGGTTGGTTCTTGGTACGGGGAGGTTGTCAAGGACTTCGTATCATAGTAGTATTGGACTACAATTTCTTCGAGCAGCGGTAACGGGACTTTAAATTGATCCAGAACTCCATGCGTTGTAGTGAGCTCCATATGTGTCATATCGATCTTCAGCCGTCTCAAAGTAGAGGAATGCATCTCCAAAAAGTGATAAGTAGAGTCGATTGATGTAAAAGACGAAAGGGCTATCGTCAAATACCGAAGGTTAGGGATGTGGTCGAGAGATATAAGGAGTGGGAAGAGGTTAAATGTTGTATCCAAGCTCAATGAATACATATCCCATGTTGGCGGCAGCGGCGCCAGGGTTAGCTCCAATATACTTAGTGATAAACGGTGTCGATTGATGAAGGGCACCAATACTTTGGTGGCGGTGTATGCGAAATGTTCGTTTACATCCGATAAGTTGCCTGTTAGCGTAAATAAGGTGACTGAAAATGATGTTAGAAGAGGAAGGTACAGATCCGATGGTATGAAGGTCATCAAAGATTCGAATGGAAAGGAAAATTTAAGTGTTTGTAGGCGAGTGGAATGCGACAAAAGACTCGCACGGATAAGGGGTCCACATTTTGTAAGTGGTATTGGCCGAACAGATTGATATTGGATTTCAATATGCCGGAGATTGATGAATCTATCAATGGCATGAATGATATCAACATCGTCTCTATTCAGGAGGTTCGAGAACAGTTTCTTGATAAGCACAGTTCTTCGCGAAGTTTGAATTGCTGGAGGGAAGTAGGATCGCACGTAGGGATCAAACGAAAGGTAGCGTACGTGTGGCGCTATGCCGTCTTCACTACATAATCCTTGTTATTCTGGAAATGAACTGAAGAATCAATAGTCGCACCTGAGCCGTAAAAATTGATGACGATATTTCTTTACATCTACATCCTTCATAGATACGGCAACTTTTTCGTAAAGCCTGCTCATAGCAATGTTACGGATACTCTTATTCACAGTACACAGATTCCATATTTCATGGTCGAGTAGATAAGAGATGATGAGTAGCCACAATTCGTATGGAAATCGAGACATTCGAATAGAGGTTGTCGCAATGGAGAATGACAACTTGAAGTCGTGCTTTTTAACATAGTGCGCAAGCTATTCTAAGATGATGACCATAGCCTAGATGGAACTTTCCTAATGGATTGATTAGAACATGATGGAGAATAGACATTCAACAGTGAAAAATCACCCATAACTGCAGACTTGATGACATCCAGTGACAAAACTCAAGTCATCCACAAGGCAATGCATGCCAATGGAAATCGGCAGCGTCTCAGGCAGTTTGCTTGCGAAAGTGATGATCGATAGATGCAAACAGCGACAGTTCCAAATCGAATATAGGTATTGTCGTCAAAAACCCGTGAAAATTGTCGGGCATCGCGTAATGTCAACCGTGAAAGACATCCATGAGAAACATCTGTGAAGACTGTGAAGCAGTAAAGCATAGCAATCTGTCCGTCCTGTGATTGATGACTTGATGAAGGGTGTGTAACAATGTGAAGGAAAGTGGTGAAAATCTGAACAATACTCGCAAGGTGGCAGTGCTCGAGAGCGCCGGTTATTCCCGAGTGCAAGGTCAGCCAATCAGTGCTCGCGCTTACGTGCTTCTTTGCCCCAGTGTTCTGAAAGCTATGTCGGGAACTCGGTAAATCGAACATAAATCGCATATAAATGCATGCTATCGAACAAAGGTTAAGCTACAAAGTGGTATCTATGCTACACGAAGCCTAAGGCGACAAACACAGGAATGATAAATACATCGGAGAGGGAAGTAGGGGGTGTGGGTTTAAAGTTAAAAGGTAAGGGAGTGTGAAGAGGCGAAGGGGGTTGAACGGCGAAGAATCCATTCGCATCATAAGAGGTCGTCAGAGCGGGAAGAGTCTAAGTATCCTAGCACGGTGAAATATAGGGAAGGTATGATGACAGAGTTTATGCAATCTCCTTTACAACAGTCATATGGATAGCTTGTGAGGCCGGAGAACCCTGACCAAGGCGTTCCTTGCTCCAGACTGTACGCAGCCCATATACTCCTGTTTGTCTGTGCGCTGCCTTCCTTGAAGTTGGTGATAGGGGTGATGGGATGATTTCCGAGTCGACGGACGAGATGCTCGAACCTTCAAAGGGACGGGCTCTTCTGTGAGGAGGAGTTGGCGTTTGACATAAAGGATACCCAACTTCCTGCGCAGCAGAAGCAGGCGAGTGTGACCGAGAACGCGGGCGGGGGGCGCGCTTCGTGGAGAAGGCCATCGTAGGGACAGGGGAGAGGGGAGGAACAGGCCAGGCCGCGTCGAAGACTGAGTTGATAGGCTCGTCGATGTCCGTTGGCACTGGTTTGGAAGGTGGGCATCGGGATGCCTTGAGAATGGACTTCGGCTTAAGCGCAGGCGGAGGCGTGACAGCTCTCTGCGGAATCTCTATTGCCAATGGTGGGGGAGGGGCTTTCGCGGGAGGTGGGATTTGCAGAGGAGGGAGAATACCGAGCGTCTTTGCCGTGGGAGAGCTGAGATACGATATCGTCGATTCCATGAACATTTGGTCGTCTTCTGAGATCGAACGACAACTCATCGTTGGACTAGCACAAATTAAAGGGGAATCGGGTCTTGGCTTATCTTCTGAAAGACTTTGAGCTTCCACGTCATGGAAAACGCCCTCGGATGGCCTCGAGGAAAACGATGGAGGTTTCACGTCTTCTCGAGGTCCTCTGCGCTTGGATTTCTTGTCATCCAATAGGTCATCCTCCCAGCCCGATTTGAGTTCGATGGTAAGAGGCCGCATATGAGATTTGGTCAAAGATGGAGAGCGTGAAATCATCTCGGGCGCAGGAAGAGATGGCTTTCTCTTGAGGCTTGTTGTCGAAGTATAAGTATATAATAACACAGCTATGGAATGGTAGGACTTACTAGAGAGGTAGCTCGAGGCGACGAGGGAACTTGCGTTTGCGAGTGGCCTGCTCCCTAATCCACCGGTAGAGATCACGTCCATCCTCAGCAATGGCAAACAGCAGAATGATGTAGAGAACAGATATCGCAAACATCGACCACCACAAAAACTGAACCGTCTTGACGTCCGATGAATTTTTGATGATTTCAATCTTCGTCATGAAAGCGTGGACTGAACTCCAGGACGTCCATGGTTCGAAGGAGTGTATAGAAAACAGGGTTGATAGGTTGAGCAGAACAAGAGATCCGGCCATGGTCATGCAGATGATAAGCTGGCGATTAAATTGCGAGGCAGTCATCGTCGAGCGCGTTTCTAGATGCTTTGATAAACTCATTCCGACGACGCGGCCAGAATTGTGAATGGATACACCTGTACTTAGGGTCAGAAAACATACATTTGCACAAATGAGGCGGAACTCACCAGATATGATAAGGGCTATGCTACATATAACGAGAGGTGGAAGCCAAGTTATTAGAAAAGCGAAAGTTGAAGGATGGGAAGAGGCTGAGCATCCATAGTCTCTGACAAGATCAAACCTGCGATCTTGGATGACGAGGTCTAGGGTAGAGCCATCAGTTAGAAACAGGGAGAAGAAAGGGTAGAAAGCACTCACGCAATAGCATATATAATGTAGGAAGAACATAGCAAAGAAATAGTTCAAAAATCATACGGTTTCGTAAAACTCTTCTATCCTTCAGGATTGTCCTCTGCGACGAAGAAAGCTCCAGTTGACATGCTATGCACACCAACGCGCCAGGCAATGCGACCTTGATGCCCAAGAGAACCTTCGTAACTGCCGGATGTTGATTAGCTGTGTTCGTGCTCCGCATAGATCCAACGTATTACTTACCTATATCGCACCATATTGGAACGTGTATATCAACATTTCCAGCCCACACGGCTGCGTTAATCGCATGAATGAGATTGTGCCCAAGGAGCCATACAATGATTGCGAGATGAGGTATACTTGTGCGAACCCTCTTGACTGGGACGAACACCGCGAGCAGACCTGCGCATATAAACGACAAAGTGACTAATGCTACTGCCATAGTTTTCTACGTATCCCTGGCCAGAGGTCAGCTACGGGGTATGGCGACGACAGGATGGAGTCGCTGGAGGCAAGGCAGAGCCACCTCGTAAGAACGAAAAGACAGAAAAAGTGGGCATTTCGGGCTTGACAGGTCTTCTGGATTAAGAACCCAGAGAACAAGGAATTCGTTTATCCTGACTCACTGAAGGGAATCAAGTACCCCGAGAGTCCACGGTGCGAAATCCGCCTTCTTCGTTATGAGCGATAAATGGTATTCCGCTTTAGAAACAAAGGCGGCGAGTCGACATGACCGGCAGCTTATATATTGGAGCGTTTCTTTTCTAAAAGTCGTGAACTCATGTTTGACATCTGCACAAGGGGAATGGCAAAAGTGGAAGTAAGAAGGGAAAATAGGATATCCCAAAATGGATGAGTGTATGTCCAAGCCAAATGTGGAAATCATGTGTTGTGTGGCTGTGCTGGCGCGACGTCGAGGTAAAAATTCTTGAAAAGCTGGCAAGGGGAGGCTTATCGAGAGAGATAAAATAAACGTGTTGATGTACGCATGAGAGTTCCAAGATATAATGCCGATCCGACAGGAAAGTCTAGGTGCAACGTGATCTAAACTTAACGACGTAGATCCATCCCTTTCGAAGGACAGGGGTCTAAGAAAGAATGAGAACCAGAGCCAAGAGATAAAGCCGACTTAATGGTATCATTTAGATGACAAGAAACATGCGCCGGTATTAGAAAAGCAGCCTGAAACCCGTTTTCATTGCGCTGACGGAGGGAGCTAGAGGGGGCCTGAGCGAGAAGCCCAATAAGGTAGACAAATGCATTGTAAATTGTAGCCACCATGAAGAAGGGGAAGGTTCAAGGTGCATTGGAATCACCTTAATCGTAAGAATCGTCAATTAATATGACTTGCGGCGTTGAGATGAAAACTGCGAACCTTCAAGGAGGTGGCGAATATAAAAATCGATACGGCTACGTTGACCGACAATGTCTGAACCTGTTTCAGTGTCTGTGCGAGGAGCTCAAGGTTGAAGAAGTTGCGTAGCATCGAGCAGGATAGGAGAGAGACTGTGTTTGATACAGGGCGCCACAAAGTCGAGCGTTGATCTACTTCCGTTTGGTATCCAGAACGTTGAGTGGATGGCGTTAATAAAGTCGAGGGATCGTTGACAAGAGGGTAGTCGGTAGGATACAACTATATCTATCTTATTACTCTAGAGTGCGGAGCGGATATTGAGAAGACTCACCAGTGATTCCCGTTCCAGAAGTACCTTCATAATCACCAATGACTATCCTGTTAACGCTTAACAAACCGCAATGCGGTTTGTTTTTCCCATGGAATGATTCGTGCCGTGCGTAGAAATGAACGAAAGGTGGGCAATTTCGAAACTTGAGGAAGTCCCGAATGTATCAGTTGATATCTCTAATGGCTTCGAGCGAAGTAAGCACCGCCAAAACCTCACGGCATAATGACTCAGGAGAGTTGAAGCTTGAAGGCTCCCAAGCTCGTGAAAACTAAGCTCGAAACCAACAGCGTGTTAGTCCGCCGCTAGAAAGAGATGGAGGTATCGTGGAAATAAAGGGTGGTTGGTGGCGAGCACGAAACCGGCAAACTGCTGCTGGTCGTTGAGACGAGGGGAGGAATTGGGAGGAACGTCGGCGGCGGGTCAGGGACCGGGAACCTCAACAGCAGCGTGACGTGCCGGGTCGGACTTTCAATTCGTCAACATGAGCGAGCGGACGTAAACGGGACTTAGGGCAGGCACCAAAGACAACATATGGCGCTGTAGGCACCAGCGCTCCTTGATCTACGCTTTGAAGCCACATCTTTCTGGTATCGCTGGAACCATAGGCTTGTATTAGGTCTCAGTTAGTTTGGAAGATCTCAGATACCACTCACATCTCACAACGGCCTCTGCTCAGTGACTCCCAGTTACTCGCCCTAAATGGGTATGTCGTCTTCGGTTCTGCGTCCGCGCATTCAAAATGTTGAATAAAGACACGTTACAAAAACAGACAAAAACTGACCGGGAGGCTAGAGCGGAAAAAATATGTCATTGAGCGCAACGTGCACATGTATCATACAGCAAATGGCCAGCATGTCCGCCCGGGGTGTTTTTGGCAAAGGCTTTCGAGGTTTGACAGTCCCACTTTCCATAGGGACGCCCCACTAATTTTCCCATGCAGATGTACAGGGCTACCATTAAGCTGGTCGATTTGATCTCTATGGTGTGCTTTCGCCGGTTGATAAGCTTCTTGCGCTTGTATTGTACCCAGTCTTACTGCCAACACTATCAAAGTGTGTTCAGTCAATTGTTACACAGGCGCATATATGTGCCATGGGTCGTGTACGTGGAAACAATTCAAAGTCGATTGAAAGACAAGGTGAGTGTCCTTCATATTTTTACAGTCAATTGTCAACGTCATTTATATTCTTCAGATTCTCTAATTGATTCAGAACTTGACATTTGCGACGGTCGCGTTAAACAATACACATGTTGGTTTGACCACCTTCCACCAACAAGTTTCAAAATTGCAGACTACTTATCTCGTCCTGGTACATGGACAGGACATCCTTTCGACGAGGCATCCCCTTCTCACCATATATGAATGGTTTCGTGCTTGAGGTTATGATTATCTTCTGTGAATATTGATCAAGTCCATATTAGTTGCCATCGGATTGTCAAAATGAACTCTTCTCATTTACCTCGCGCGTTAATCTCGCCGCATCTGTGGAAATGCTATTGCACTTTTCGAAGGAGGGCCTATGCAAATACAAGGGAATGAGGTGACAACATTTATCCAATGGGGAAAGACATACCAAACAAGTTCTAAATATCGGTTAATACCATCCGAGCCACTGAGGTCAGTGTATGTCCCGACAGGCTCAATAATTGTTCCACAGTTGATTCCGGTACTAGATGTGTCTGATGTGCTGAATATGACAGCGCCAGCGACGAGGGGGTTCGCCATCAAGATCCGGGCTTGAGTACCGTGTTAGAATTTTCATTAAATTCCTCATTAACACTGATAGATAGATTAAGCGCATACCCAACGCCACTACATTGACCTGCGAGTAAACGATTACATTCAATCAGATCTCTAGGGAGAATAGACTGTAACGATCAAGATGAATGACGGACCTTTGCTCCTCCGGGTCCTATAGTCTCCCGATCCGAAATGCGACACACATATCTCCAGAGACCTTGATTTTTTGGGTGGGGTTCCAATAAATCACCGGTCGCACACGCAGGAACGCCATTTACTTCCGTGTTTGTTTTTGTGGGTGTATGTGTTTGGCATCTCTAGCCGAATAGATCAGAACATCAACGAACTTGTATGACCTAACGAACCTTAAGAACCAGCTCAACCATTTTTTCGTCAGGCTGGGATCGGAATACGGGGTCTAAGACGTAATTCAAGGCGAAATACTCCCAGTCTAAACCCTTCTTGCCTAGATATTGACGTTAGCATCTCTCAGCATGATGACAAAGAGAGTCCTACTAGGGAATGCTCGGCACACCATTCCGGCCTCAGACCTACATGTTCCGTGTATCAATATATAGGAATAAACCATCGAGGGCTCCGTGACTCACGAGCCGAAGATCGAGAAGATCTCTACGCCATTTCTCGCGAGAAAATCCCCAACCTCCCGCGCCAGAGGTCCCCCAGCAAACATCTAGAAAGATATGATCTCAGTGACGTGCACTCCCCGAAAGGTGTACAGTATCTTACCACTCCTTCTAATTTAGCCAACACTTTCACCTTCTCAGGGTCCTCCGACCAAAGCTGTCACAGTAGTGAGCAAGTAAAACGTCACAAAGATATCAAACAAAATGTCGCTCACTCCCAAAAATGACTGTAAAACAAAACCAAATGTCGATTGTGTGGAAACCATACTCTTCCAGACATTTTCAGCGTCAATAGAGGTTGGAGGGGAAGACGGTTTCAAGCCAGAGAGGACCAAACCAGAGGCGGCCTGTGTATCTCTATATTAGACGGGGCGTACTAAAACTTCTTGCTCAATCTTGCTCACTGGGTAAATGGATTCCATCACAACTGATGCCCCAGCCGTTGGAATAGACGGTGTGGACATAATCTGGCCACATACGTCTCGTTCGCCGTACCCTGATGCCCGAATCAGTAAGAATACAATGGCTACCAGAATGCGACTAGTGATGCTGAGTCCATACATAATTGCCATACGGCAGGGTGTAACATCTTGTGAGTCCATACGTTCAACTGAGGTAGAGCCGTTGAACCTTTGCATGCGAATATATCATCAGTACTAAAACATTATACCTGATTCAGATCGTATGGACCAACCGGATGAGTGAAGGACAAGGCATATATCCTCAGGATTGTATTGACCCATTGGAGGTTTCTGTACAACAAATTCTGGAGAGAGCGTATCGAGCCAAAATGGAATATGGGACACGCCGATTCTGGCGCAAAGTTTGGATTGAATATCCTGAATATTATTGCTCAGGATCTTATCGTGCTCGGCAACAAAGACGTGCTTGACTCCGCTCTTAGTAACCAGATGTTCAAGTGCAGCTGGTGCTAAACGTTTTGAGATGAGAAAGACTGGGTATCCCGCTCGCAGTATCCCGACAAATGAAAGGATATACGTTAAGGTATCTGAGCACAAATGGTAAGTGAATACTTCTGCACGTCATGTACGACTATATCGTCTAACCTGCAGAAGAGTACAATCCAATCAAAGGCTTTGCAGCTCCATGTTCTTGTTCACCGACGGTCCGCATTACATGGTTTGCAATGAAGTGGACGGCTCTCACCGCGTCGGACCAGCGCATTGTGATATTTGTCTGCGTAGTTTCGTCAAAGTATACGAAATATGGATGGTCCTTGCTGTGCACGGAATGCCAATCGTATAACTCTGGAACTGTAAAAAAAGACTCCCTGAACGGAGGAGCCTTAAAGGTCGGGCTAGAGAGTCCCTGAATAGCGGTGGGGCTAGGCATTTGCAGCGAGATCTCGACCATAGTTGGGTTTCGCGATGATAATGTCGAGGTAGGCAGAAGAGAATAGCAATTATATATATATAAGTAAATGTCGTTGATATTCACAATTGAACAGCTCCTGAGCGCTTGAGCCCTCGTATGAATGCTGATTCCTTTAATCTCGGTTCCAGATCTTCGGGAGTATGGTACATATGGTGTGTCAACTGCATAGATATTATTGAACCTTTTTGGTTAGTGTTGCGGGTTATACTAGCTATAGTTTCTCGGACTAGGTCCTCGTCTTGAACCCCAGATATCCTTTCAACTCATTGCCCGGGACAGGATACATTAATCGTCAAGTACTTAACTGTTTGAGGCAATCCTAATTCAATGATCAGCTTTTCGGAGCTTGACGTACGATCAGTAATCCATTTTGCTGCCATCCTTGAAAGCAATGATACGAATTGTGGCTTTTATTTAGACCGTCTCAGCCTCTGCAAGCCTTTAGAAAACGCTCTAGAAGATAAGGAGCACTTGCACCAGTAAAAATGCGGATTTGTCACTTTTTCGTCATGCGGCTCATGCCTCCCTCAGGTGTCTCTGCCGATGCATTGTTGAAGTCAACTAATGTGCTGAGTTACACGCGCAGTGCTCAGCGGGCTGATCCTCATATTTTGTCAATACAGTTCATTGTCCCAGAGACACAGGAGCACGATTTTGTAGCAGATTATCATGCAGTCTGTCCCGAGTCTACTCATTTTCGATTGTCGAGGGAATGCTGATGAGAGGGTAGTCGACAGGATATGAATAAGAAGACTCACCAATGATTCCTGTTCCAGAAGTACCTTCACTATGGGCGATGACTATCCTGTTAAATTCAACGTACCGTAATAGGAGACCATAGTGTGGTTAAACTTGATGGAATCCCGAGCGTATCAGTTGATAAATACAAACAATGGCTTCGAGCGAAATAACATCACGGCACATAAGGAATATTGTATCGAGGTTCTTCGGACCCTACATTATGAAGCTTGTGAGGAAGTAAATTGCGCCATACTGAGTTCCAATACGCATATACCATGTTAGAGCTATATCATGATATTCGAAATGAGCACGACGCGACTGCGAATGTGAGTATATTTTGTTGAAACTTAGATGCCTAAAAATCTTGGAAGATAGTACACTATTAGAAATGTACTCGTTTTACCAGGTCACTGCCGCTACCTCGTTGAAACTGGGACAATTTTTCTTGCGAGATCTTGGGCAAATGCAACCATGGTATAGGTTGGATTCCACGATCCTTAAAGTGGCGTCAGTCTCACCCTTCACCATGGAGCCGTGTAACATACCAGCAGAAGGGAAAATGGCGGCACCAGTTACATAAACATTCTTGCAGCCATAGACCGCGTAGTTTTGGTCAATAGCGGCGTGAGGATCCGACTCAGGTCCCATATACAACGTCGAGGCGTCGTGAATAAGCCCAGGCATGCAGACCTCTTCTGGAGTGGGTTTGACATTACTCCATCCACCTTCGTGATGCCAATACTCAAGCTCTCGAGATTGCGGACCCGCCATAACAGCGATTGCGTCGAAACTGTAGATGAGACATAGGAGATAAGCCAACGGTAAGCATTTCAGTCGATCATTACTTACGTTGCTTGATCCATGACTTTCTGCAGAGATTTCGTCTTGGGATCCATCGTGGCTTGGACCTTGACGTTAGTAATTGGATTTCTGTCCTGCGGGTTGTATTTCACCCATGCCTCCGGATTCTGTTCGTTATATTCGCCCAAGCTCGTGCAAACTGCATGTTACTCAATAAGCATTATTGAACATTTGAGACACACCCTTACCAAGAATGAGATGGTCTTCGGAACCTTCTAGCTGCTCTGGTGTAACAGATGCAGCATAATCTGTGCTCTCCCGCGCAGCGTCTACGATATCCCATTTTGGATGAGGAGAATAGATGGCGGATACCTGAATGTGATACTGAAGCTGTGTTGCATCGTCCATTCCAGCGATGTAGTTTGCAGTCATCTGCAAGTTATAGCCACAGTCGCCGTCGCAAGCATCTCCCTTGGTGCAGCGTCCGAGGTCCGGGAAACGTTCTTGATCAATTGGGAAACGCGCAATGGTTTGGCCTAGGATCTGACCGCTTAAGCGATGACCTGCTCGAGCCTTCATCGGTTCCAAAGAGTTCAAGAGGACCGTAGCCGCTGGTATAGCGCTGTTTGCGAGGATGATGTTCGTTTTACCTTCAGGGAAGCATAGATTTCCTCGAGAAGTCTTCAGGACCTTGACCGCGTTGTCGTTTTCCTCATCGGCGAAGAAGCGTTCGACGGTGACATTTGTAGCAATAAGAAGTGGGCTACCCTTGCCGGTGTTTGCCAGCTGATTTTGCTTATTATGAAGGGTGAGAAGTGGGCCTTGAACTGCGAATTTGTTGAACAGGAGCGTGGAAGTCGGTGTCCTCCTACCGACTGCCAAAGGAGCCGGCTCAGCACTTTGAGCTGAAAGAATTTGGGATATGTTTTTCTGAAGTATGTGATCAATTTTTGTTTGAAGAGTGGAAAAGACGCCGTCTTGTATCTTGTCTGCACGCGTAACATGGAGCAAACGTCTGGCTTTCTCCCAAAATATGGGTTCCTCGGTAGTCTTGAGCATCGACTCGGGCCACCCCCTCATATAATTCCTTGTGGGCTCGGGGCACCATCCAGACCTTGACCAATATCACCTCAGAATCCATTTTAACCCCTTAAAATGATTCAAAGTCTTACCAGAATGGCGACCTCCCCCCGAAGAACGGTGTGAAGCCGGCCACCAACCTAGCACATCAAAGAAAATCAGTATCTTGGAATAAGGTACAGAATTTGCCGTGTGCACTTTAGCTTGGATTGATAGGTCTTTGAAGATAATTGCCACGGAAATGAAACAGTCGACTCGCCCAAAATGACTCTATACGGGAGTGGTAAATTCTGAGAAATTCAGTGTCAGAACTGCTCCTGTGAACTGCAACTTCGCTTAATACCTGATAGTGATCCGCCAGCCAGAAGCCTTTAGGATATGTGTGAGTTATAATCATATTACAATCATTTCAAAGTCTCTGACCTCCACGCTCAAGAATTAGAATTTTTCTATACGGATCCCTTTCCAGTGCCTCGGTAACATACGCCAGTGCGCAAAATCCACTTCCAACGATAATGTCGTCAAATTCACCATGCTTTAAAATCTCGTCCCACTGCTTGTCGCTGATAAAAAAGTGCGTTGCCGTCGCCGCCGCAGGGTGAAATATCTGAGGTGCTGGAATAGGATAGCCGAACGCATTGGTCTTCTTAGGTGGTGGTGGCACGGGAGTGCCAGAAACGCGGACATCAGGAGCAGGAATCGCAGTCACAGGGAGATCATTTGGATTCTGCTTGTCTTGATTTACAGAAGTAGACATTATGGAGGAGAATGTGGGGGCAAGTGAGTGTCCGTGGAGGGTAGGCAATTGGCACAAAATGCGGGGAAAGTTAATTAAATATCACCTAGCGCCCGGGTTTAAAAATCCGAGGTTTTAGCGAAGGTGGTCAAACAACACCTTCGCTAAAACTTCGGGAACATAACTCTAAATAAAATTTGAATTTCTTTTCGAAGTCGTGGAGGAAAGAGCCAAATCGTTTTCTGAAGGTCTTGTGAAACCGTTATCACGCTGGAATTTAGCAATCATTTCACAAGCATACGCACGTCGCAGCTACAAAATCATCTGTCAGTCAAGGCAAACAGCATCAATGTCCGTTGAACCCCTGAATGCAGAGAACTAGGTAGTGACTGAGAGGACCTGAAAGTGCATCTTTAAGTATAGAAAGAATCACTTGTCGAAAGTTGCGCGATAGGAACTTGCAATGCTGTAGGTCTGTAGGGCAATTTAGGTGGAAGACGTAGTGTGGAAGACGTAATGATACAACTGGATGGAAAGTCAAGTACAAAAAGATGGCGATGCTGCGGTACAGTGGATGGGAATAAATACGGTAGAACAGTGTAGCAATGAGAGGTAGCGGGGTGGCCCGGTTGGTCAATATTTTCTCAAGATCATCCTTAGAACAGCGCGTAGAGGCGCAGTCATTATGTAGCCGGTGCGATAAATCAGTGCCGATGTGATATAGGAAGGTCTGGCGAGGAGAGAGCTGCGAGCTACGGGATCTTCGACATATTCAGCGCTCTCCTCGACAATGGTCTCCAAAGGGGTAACGCAAGGGGAGGGAGACGATGATCCAGATATTGAGCGCTTTTTCACTTTCTTGGTGAGCATAATGTTGGCCGTCGGATCCTCAGGGTAAGACGAATATATCATCTTTTGAGGATGTATAATCCAGTCGGGCACCAGCTTCGCGAGTAAATATCGAGTATATGCTTTCATGTTGCACAGATCGATTGAAATCGTTTTGGATAAGAGATTTGGCTGCGCCGAAGCTTTTGAAGATAACTGAACGACGACCCGTTCAACGTCTTTAATCTTGCCTTCAAATTTATCCCATCGTCGGTCCTGTTTCCGGATAGCATGCTCAACAGCGTCAACGGCATCGTCAACGTAGTCGTATACATCTTCCGTGGCATGGTTAACCTTGGTCTTCATTTTAAGAAGCGATTTCTCTAACTGGGCGACGCGGTCTTCGAGAAGTTTTTGTCGTTCTTCAGAAGAAGAATGAGAAGGGGATGGATAATGGACAAAATCATGCAGCTCATCGGTGCGTTCGTTCAGCCTTTCGACGAGATGTATCCATGGTCGCATGCCGGTAGCGAGGACGAATAAGCCGGTGCTGAACCACGAGACCGCGTCTGGACCCAGTATAGCATCGGTTGCATAGCGAAGAAGCGCGGCTCCAAGAAACGGAGAGAGAAATGTGAGGAAGAGGAAAAGAAATTCGAATTTCTGGAGCTCGGAGGCTGCGAGTTGGGCGTATTGTGCCTCTTTCGACGTTGAATCTGCAAGCGCGCCTGACGGTGGGATGTGCTCCGCTCGTCTATGGGGCCGACATTTGTGGTACAATCTCCATGGTACTGAACTGTCCGTTAGCTAGAGATAATTGACGCAGGGATGAACGGACCTTCGATTACTTGGTGCAGATAGAAAATGAGTAAAACTATAAGGAGAAGATTCTTGACATGGTCCCCGCCAGTAAGCCAGTTCCCAATTGGCGAGACTAACGCAACGACCACTGCTAGGTCGAACTCGTACCATGCCCGTGATTTCGGTGACATTGGGCTACTCTCTGATCTCTCTGACCTATTGCGAGAATAGTGGTATGCGCCCTTGGTGTCCAATGTGGGCCTCTGGGGTTTAGCATGCTCCGTTCTGCTTGTATTTGACGCTTCCTCTCGATTTTCAGCCCCGCCTTCGTCATCGCTTGAGCTGGATATAGTTTCATAATCAGTGTAGGATATGTGTGGTACATCTTCCGCAGTATCGTTGTGCTTGAGATTTATGTCCAAAGGTTTGCCATCCAACTTGTTCAGGCTGGTGAGCGACTGTGCCCGTTCCAATACACGCATCCTCTTCCGTAAGGGCGTGTCTTTTGAGATAGACGTGGACGAAGACGTTGCCATTGGGCTTAACCTTGAAGTTCGGAGGTTGGAAGGATGGCGTGGTGTTTGTCAAAGCATTCAATATTCAAGGTTCAAGGGCTTCTGGATGGAGGGCATGCATCATCGGCGCAGGCGGCACGTGTTCAGCACTGTCCGGTACGCGGTACCCCTAAAATTCCCCACACCTCACAAGAAATCAAATTGAAATTATCCCCTTTTATGAGGTACGGATCAGATGTCTGAATTAACACTGAAGACGCGAGACTCAGAGCAGAGACTCTAGAAACTGGGTGACGAGCCGCAGGGCGGCAGTCACATCCTGAAGTTTCCACCAAAATCAACAACAACAATGCTTGGTGTCAAGTATATACACGCGGAGGCAACAGGAAGGCTACGACACGTAGTAAGAAATTCGGCTGACCTCGTTGATAAATACTAAGTGAGGCAGTGCTTCGATCATTGCAAAGATGCAATGAACATTCGCGAGTGATATCGGCTTCGAATCAACGCTTTTTACTGACAGTCGTTGAAGCGTCCACCCACTGTAATTACGAGCACACATTTCCACGCAAAACTAGATAATAATGAAAAGATATGAATGCTTGTAGAGTGGCATCATAAACAAACAGTACCTGGTTCCTTCCATTGTTTGACGCGGTTTCTCCTTTGAAAATGCGAACGGCGATATCGAGTTCTTCGAGCGCAGGCAATGAGCACGCCAGCATGTCTATGATTTCTGGTGTCAAGCAGTACAGGCAGACCTCGAGCCGTCGGAGCTTGTTGTAAACCACAGGCGACCCATGCGGTATTTCAAATAGGGAAAAAATCTCGCACTTCCCCAGTTGTTTTTTTAAAAGTTTGAGGCTGATTAAGTTTGAAGCATATTGGCCGAGGAATTTTGGGAGAGCTGGATCAGCAATGAGACTCCGTGACCGAAAGCCGCAATCAAGAGTGAGAACTTCGAGTTGGGGTAAGGGGACTTCGAATCGTTCCAGGAAGGTCAAGTAGTTGGGAACAGACATGTGAGCCATGGAAATCTGTAGATGGCGGAGGGATTGAGAGTGTAGAGCAAAGAATCGCTGGGTGGCATCGTTGGTAGACGTGGTAGCGGGGACACTGACAGATAAATATACCAAGTGTGGAATATGGTTTATGCCCTCGAATAGCAGAGACATATTGAAATGTGCCATGCATTTGGACTTTGAGGAGATCCAGAGCATTTGGGTTTTCTGAGGAACAAAATTGAAAGATTTCAATGTAAGACGGTGGCGATTGACAAAGGGTAATAGTGTCGCCTTCAATGTGTTGGAGTAAAGGGTCAAAATTTCGCTCTGATTATTGGGCCGTTCCAGTATCAAAGGTACGATTTCAAGAGCTTCCAGTCGAGTCAGAACAAGATCTGGCAAAATGATGGTAGACATCATGTCGAAAGAAACCATGAGGGTCAGATTACGAATGGTATTGGCCAAAATTCGAAGACTTCCGTGTATAAGCTGGAGAACCGGGGGACGCAAGCGTGTGTCGTAGCTGGCTTCGATGCGCAAAAGTGACGCTTTCTTAAAACGTGCGATGGTAGTGACAATGAAATTTGACTCGGGCGAAACGACATCCTCGAAGATTCCCTTGAATTGAGACCTACTTGTCCTCATCTCACTTTTATGGCGAGGTCCCTTCACGTCAAAGGGATCTTGAGGAACATGGGGCAGAAAATGGATCTCTTTGACACGCTTTGCTATGTGATCTTCCCTGAAGAGCATTGATAAATAGTGGCATCCCAATCAGTATTCAGACTTACCCTAAAAATCGAAAGCGCCTCGCGTAGCTCGCAGGGTGCTGCGGCGAAAGATTCACTTTGATGCATCGAAATCGCGTATCCAGTGCAATACCCCGCAACATACGGTTCAAACCTTGTAGCACCCATACTTCATCCACAGAAAGAAACGACGAGATGTGCTGCCATACTTCAAACGGAAGATTGAAAGCATAAAGAGGCTGAGTCTGAGAGGGCATGAGAAGGGATAAGGAGGCTACCATCATTCTAACGATGCCCCCTTTTGTATACCATCGGTGGCCAAGTTTAGGATTTCTGACAGAGAACGCAGGGATCATACATCAATCCGTGAATAAATTTCATTTAGTTCTCGTTCTCGTTTTCCGCCGATAGGGGCCTTGATGTTGGTGTAGGTCAATAAACATATTGTTCACTGTTGTCATTCAACCTAGTACAAGATTTCAGAATAGTCAGTGAAGAGAAGCAGACGGTGTAGCCTACCATTGTGAATTGATTTCTGACTATATCAATCAAGATCAAGTTGAGCTGGTAAGGCTACAGCGATCAAGAACTAGACCACCGTTAAGGTTTTAACTGTCGAGAGTCCCGAACACCATGACGGATGTGACAAGCAACTGATGATGATCGTTAGCTGCGAACCCGTAAACCCCCTGTTGTCCTCCTTAATCGGGTAGAAATTTGACATGAGTGTACAAATTCCCACCATTCCCGACAGCGACAGCCAGTCGCAAGTCGTCTCGTAGATCCTTGTCGAGACTTGACTGTCTTTCAATACGGAAAGTTAACAGGATGTTTGCATACATATTTTGAGGCCCGCATGCAAGAACAAAAACCAAGTCGGTTGGTGGCCAGTGCACCCGGAGTCAATTACCGACAGCTTTCGTACTCGAAACTTCAGTAGGCGGTACGCACATACTACACTGCTACTTAGAAGACACAAAATTGTTCTTTTACCTTCTGCACAGTTCTGCACTGCATTTTTCTCAATCTAGTGTTAGTACGTCAGAAAAAGATGCACATGTTCACAAATGTAACAAATGCGGTACTTCCACGTAGCGAAAACGGTTCGGCCAAGAAGCCCGAAGTAAACGAGTCATTTCGACAACGCAATGAGCGCTCAAAACATCGACAAGGAGGTTCTCGTATCCCATAGAAGGACATAGAATTTCAAAGCAACCTCAGATAAATAGACCAGCCTACAATAACAAAATGAAAAAAACAAGCCCTCCGGAGGGACTTACCCGTGACTCAGTAGCCGCAACATGTCCAAACCATCCAACATCGGGAAATCATCCTTCGGAAGGACAATAAGCTTCATAACGGACATCAAACTCGCCGAGCTTGAGAAACAACGTCTCGCATACCAGGCGCATATCAAGGTCATAGACGACTCAAAAGCGTTGGCGGAAAAGGGGGACATTCTTGGTCAAGTTAAGGTTCTTGCCAAAGCCGTTGAATCTTGGACAGGATCCGGTGCAGTCAGCAGACTTGACAGTATTGGCGGCAAGCTCCAGCTCTCAGACCTTGATTTTTGGATCCACCAGGCAGAGAGGGATCCTAGCTTCAATCTCGACGTTGCACGAGGCTGGGCACGAACGCTCGAGGAACACATGCACCACAACACCCTACGTTTTAACGCTGCGAAGCTGTTTGGGAATCTGTTTAATGAGTGGATATCTAGCGGAGACTCTGCTGCTTTGACCTATCAATCCGGAGTGGAAGAGGAGACCTTTGACTCGGATGCGATGAGCTTTGTGGATGTTGGGCGGACGGATCTGCGTGCAGAGAAGGAGAAACTTGAGTCTGTCATTTTCGAAGACTATCCCATCAACACCGACAAATTGCATGATTACTTGGAAGGGCTATTTGATTCGGCGGAGGGAGCAGCTGCATTGGAGAGGTTGAGGAACAATTTTGCCAATTTTGGATACGCTCTGCAAAGAAAGCCCATCACAACCGCGGATGTGGGCTATGCTATTCAAGGCTTGTTGTCATCTGGATTGATGGACGAGGAAAATAGAGACGTGCTGAAGGCGTTCAAGGGGAATGGTACAGTGATGAAGGAGTTGGCCAGCGTCCTCAACATGCGGCTGAGCAATCTAGGCTCCTGGTGCTGGCCAAAGGAGCCGATGGTCGTTGAGTTTCGCCGTCACCTTCATGGAAAATATCGGTAAGTGTAACTCCCAAAAGCAAATGCATAAATCTGATATTTACCAATCTTGTCAGGGGTTTCACTGACCCAGAGATTATCGACGCACTGTTCCTTCAGCATATAGCAGTGGCATGGCAAGTCGAGATGAAGATACGATTATTCGATGTCTTTGACAGTAAAGCTTGGGCGCGTCCTGGTCAACCAACACCTGCGAATTCAAAACGTTGGTCTATGCAACTACAGGACGGGGACGGGTCGTTTTCCATCAATAGCGCAAGGGACGATAATCGGAGACAATACTTCTTCCTCAATCGGTTGCAGGACGAAGTGAGCATCCCATCGAGCTACGATGACTTGGTGGATGCACCTGAAGGTGATGAAGAAGGCGAAAACATGGCCTCACCTGCAACAGTTAAGCGCAAGCTACTACATGTCATGACCACAGATTGCTACTTGAACAAAACTCTGCACGGTAGTCACTGTATGGTCCGTTCAGATTTGGAGTGGTTTGGACCTTCTCTGCCGCACGACACAATATTCACCGTGCTCGAGTTCTTAGGCTTCCCTACACCCTGGCTCAATTTCTTCCGTGCTTTCCTAGCCACGCCGCTGCGATTTCCAGAAGATACCCAGTCTCGCATCCGCAAACGCGGTACGCCAATTGCGTATGCCATGAGTGTTGTTTTTGGAGAGGCAGTCCTTTTTGTCATGGATTTGGCGGTCACTCAGAGGGCTGGAGGCCTGCACCTGTACAGAATGCACGACGACCTCTGGATATGGGATTCGGATGCGAAGAAGGTGGCTGACGGGTGGGCAGAGATGAACACGTATGCCGATCTTGCTGGGCTCAAATTCAACAAGAAGAAAACTGGTTCCACCTTCGTGGGGACACTGACGGATGACCACGTTAGGCTACCTGAAGGGGATGTCCGCTGGGGTTTCCTAAAATTTGACCCAAATGCTGGTCGATTTGTTATCGATCAGGAGGATGTTAACCGTCATATCGCCGAGACGAAACGCCAGCTTGCGGGTTCGAAATCCGTATTCGGTTGGATCAATGCCTACAACAAATATGTCGCCTCATTCTTGAGAAATTTTGGAGGTATTCCTGCAAATTGTTTTACCGATGCGCACATCAACGATTTGATCGAAACCATGGGTCGTATTCAGACGGAACTATTTCCAAAATACGAGGGTACCGATGGAGGAGCGGTTGGATATCTGAAGAAAACCATTGAAGACCGCTTTGACATTAAAGACATGCCTGATGGGTATTTCTATTTCCCCATTGCGAGAGGTGGACTGGGGCTGCGTAACGTGGCACTGGATGTCTTAGGTTTGGAGAAGTTTGGGCGACCTCTGGCATCAAACGGAAAGACCAACACGTTACCCGAAGATTTGTTCAAAAAACAAGCTGAGGGTGATAGGAGCGAATACGAGGCTAGCAAAGAAAGGCGGGACTCAAGGGTCGGTCCTACAAAGGTCGCATTTATGTCATTTGACGAGTATACGTCTTTGAGGGAATCTTGGTTATCCAGATGGGGTGAGACGTACAGGGAGATGCTATGCTCTCCTAATCCAAGACGCATAACCCTTATGCCAAAGATTAGGGAGGCCATGCGGGACAACTCCAGGGACTCAGAATGGGATTCGATAGATTGGTACGAGAAATGGATTCTTAGCGTGTATGGAGGCGCCATCATCGATAGTTTTGGTGGTCTGGAGGTGGTGGATCACGATTTGATTCCTATTGGGATGGTTGAATTATTCCGAACATCGAGGATGAGTTTAGAGCAATAGCATATTCGAATGAAGTTTTTGTTCAGTGTCTTTGAGATTATTGAGGAAGGGACTCCAGTTCAATGACATTTTGAATTTGGCGAGCGGTCATAGATACGACATTATTGCGCGCCCGAAATTTGGTCGGAACATCAAGGATGGATTGCTGTGATTGTTTGGTGATTGTATTGGTTTGTTTGTCATGAGGCGAATGTTCCCTAGCGATCACTCGGCATACCTGCCGGACGATATTTGGTTTGTGTCTGGGCACCTCCATTCACCGGGTTGGTTATTTGTTTGATCCAGAGGCACAACCTGACCCCGGAAACCTGCTTTGGGTACCGTCGTCTTAGCCACTACCAAGCTCGACTCGGATGGTGACATTCTGTTGGGCGCCTCAACCTCGACCGACTACTTGTTCAGCAGGGCTTATTTTGAAAGACTGCCTCTCATTCGGTAACAACAAGGATCACCCCTGGGCCAGGATTACCGTGTGAGCGGCAGTCGACCAAACACATTGCCAGGTGTTTTCTTCAATCGACAGAGCGGATGAATGTGCTTGAGGTGTCAATCATTGGTCCATGAACCAACGTCCCCGATTCATTTCCGCGCCTCATCCACTACCTCCTGAAAGCGTGAGTGACGACGACTCCTCGCTATCGGATTCTGAGCTTTCAGATTCTTTAGTAGTCGAAGACCAGCTAGTTTCCGGCCTAGGGAGTTTATGTCTTTCTCCCACCTCTTTTCTTCCACCATCACCATCACCTTGCCTTTCATCACTAAGCATGTTATCATCGTCAGGCGACACACCACCTCCATCATCTGCCGGGTTTGGTATTAACCTAACCAGCAAGCAATTCAAGGCTTCTTACTCCTCGTGCACCCAAGACGGCAGCCGCTACTACCACACCAAAGTCTCATCCAGTGTCCCAGATTCCTGCATTTGTTAGCAATTCATCAGGGAGTTCTTCTACTAGTGAATCTTTGCCTGAAGCATTTCCAGATGTTCCCCTCACCATGCTACTTGAAATCATCCATTTTAATTTTCATCAACCTGCACGAACTCGACATGGCCGCACATGACAAAGTACTCAAGGCCAGATCTTCCTTGGTTATTGAGAACGATGGCATATCTATAATGCCTTATGCCGGGTCCGTCACGACGTGGACTCTAGAAAAAGTGATTAGTCAGAAACGGCTGGGTAAGAGCCTAGGATGATAATTCCACGATGAGTCTGGCTACTTAGTGACGAGGCCATATGGCGTAGCCTGATCAAGACCAAGGTCTTCCCGCACCGTATCCGAGCGCTCCTGTGGAAGACGATGCACGACGCGTATAAGGTTGGCCACTATTGGGACCAAATTTCCACGTTGGGGGGAAGGGGCCTGTGCGCTGAATGTCAAATACCTGAAACCATGGCCCACATACTCTTCAAATGTCAGACGTTGGGCCTACAACACGCCTGGGACATTGCTTCGGAGCTATAGGTGCTGAGAAACATGCCTTGGCCTCAACCCACCCTGGGGTTGGTCCTGGGTGCAAACCTGGTGACTGTCAAGGACACCAAGGGGCGACACCTCCAAGGCGCCTCCCGCTTTCTTACGATACTTCTAACGGAGACTGCACACTTTATATGGAAGACTAGATGTTGGTGATTAACGGACAAACCAGACCCCTCGAAAAAGCCAACCCGCCCCATGTAAGGCGGGGTTAGACATCGGCCATAAACAGATGGCTGCGCCTGGAAACCCTGGCAACCAACAAGGTCCGATACGGGCGCTTAAGCCTCAAGAAAGAATTGGTTGGTGGGAAATTCTTGCGGACAGAGATGGGCTGCAGGAAGATTGGATTCGGCAAACCCGGGTTTTAGTGGGTGTGGATTGATCCAGATACTTGTGTCACCTTAGTCCACACTACCTGGAAATAGGTGTGCTAAGACATTATCCCGTGGTGACAGACCGGATGGAGTGAAAGTCTCCTTCTCTCATTAAGCCACCAGTAAGCTGGCGGGCTCCACCAAAAAAAAAATCCACGATGAGTGTACGCACTTGATTTTCCTAGTTGAGTGCTTCATAAATCTTCTCACAGCTCATGATGTTCAATTTCTACTGAAGTGCCTGCCTTTTGTCAGGCCTCACTTCAGATCACCTTCTCTTATTTCTCTAGTATACTCTTTTGTGTACATGTACATACATTCTATTTAAACCGTGTTGCATGAACCTCGTTTCTCGTTTCTCGTCCTTCACCGTCTTTGACTCCTTCCCCTCACTATTCAACCTACAAAAATCGGTGTCGCAAATCCCCTGAAAACCAAGTGGGTAGCGGGCAGATGACTATATCTTTGCCAACAGCTGGTAACGTTCCAACAAGAATCAAATTCAAAGAGTTGTGTCACCACAAATATTCTGACATTTTTCTTTCATTGTCTTCTAAACATATTGTTTTTTGCCATCCGTTCCCCTTTATCTCGCTGGAATCTGTTTGAGCGATGTCGGCCTATTGACTTTCTCCTAGGCGGACTTTTCAGAAATAGACCAAAGTCTCTGAGTCGGTATTGCGTCACGACTTTGCCTACCATCCGACCGTATATTCCTGCATCAAACCACAACTTGGCCGCACTGCACTTATTCAGTGCGGTTGAACTGTCACTGGGTGAGAATCTGTATAATTTATCCTTTCTTGTTCATTTGAATTGGCAGGCCTGTCTAAAAGGACTCCAGGCTGACCTAACTATAGCTCATTGATGTTTAGTATGGAAAGCCGGAAGAGCGAGGTGCCCAGACACAAACCAAACATCGTCCGGCAGAGATGCCGAGTGATCGCTAGGCAACTCACAATCCCGCTATGGCTGAACGACTTCCGACACCCTGCACCGAGTGCACTATACAAATATCTATATTCCGTCACATACTTTAGGTACGTTATTTTTCGCCATCTATTATTTAGTTATGGCCTGTAAGAAAGGCAATAAATTCAATATTTTGCATGACTAAAATGACCGCGGTGTTTGGGCCTTGGCTAGCACATTGATGACATGAGAGGAAGTGTACTAGGACAGGTAAACTGCTTGTAAAAAGATCCAGAGTGCTTATACTCACCCATCAGACCCAAACCAAACTTTGGTATGCGCTCAGCACGGCGGGACGGTTGTTCATGGGCAACGGACGAAATGGACATGAGAGGAGAGGAGAAAGAGGAGATCTAGGGCAGGTGATAGAGCACCACCTCTAGTGGCCCGTTGAAACCTTCATACCCTGGCAGTTGCCAGGTGTATGGTATATATCTACGGAGGCAACTGCCAGGTGCCACATTTGATGTGTTCACCTGTGCGGCACGCGGTTAGCCAGGGGTATGGACAATACGACCAAACAAAACGTCAACAACAGCGAGCGGGGCCCCCGCGGGCGCGAAAAATGCGTTGCTCGTCGTCCGGGCGGCCGATTTTGGCGGGAAAAAATTCGTCGGGACCGCCTCGACGAGCAGATTGCGTCGGCGTTGTTTGCGCGCGGGTACGGGCACTGGGCGGGATGGATTGGGCGGGTCGACTTTGGATGACGCCCAGCATTAATTCTGCGCGCCTTCCGTTTTAGGTACAGGGGTTGTCACGGATGTATTAGTTACACGCGTGCAAATTCATGGGCCGATCCAGGCCAATCCTTCATTGATGGGAATGATGATCAAAATGATCATCATGCCGCGTCGCGCGCGTCGCGCACCGATACCGCAGGACGCAGCCTGCACGCCCCCGCGCCTTCAAAACCAGGGGTTGCTCGTCGTCTGGTCGGCGAATTATGGCGGGAAAAAATGCGTCAGGATCGCCGCGACGAGCAGATTATGATGCCCTCCTTTGCGCCCTGGTACGGGCAGGGGGCGGGATGGATTGGGCGGGTCGAATCTGGATGACGTTCGCATTGGTTCTGCGCACCTTCCGGATTAGGTCGACGGATCACGGATCATTGATCGTCGGTCTGCATCGCGTGCCCATGCGACTCTACGCACCTCTCGCCGTTGGGCACCCGTTTCACACGTCGAATAATTAATAGCGCATGGGGAATCAATTCAATAGCGAGGAAAAGTGGGTTGCAGTGGGCGGGGTGGATTGGGCCAGCGGCTGTTGCTGCACAGTTCACTGCCGCTGTTTACTCTCCCGACTCCCCAGTCTGGCTCTCCTATTCAATGCACTTAGCTTTGCTATCAAAGTGCAGTTCACTGTAGTTAATTAGTGCATCGTAAGGACAATGTTAAATGAATATATTAACTGGTACTAAATATAGTTCTAATCCAGTTCTTGAATTTCGTCCATTTCAGCTTCCTCGACATATATAATTTCCTTATCACCTTTCATCTCCGATAACACAGCCACATCTTCCTCCGCAACCACAGTCTCGTCGTCAATGAAAGTGTCATCATCGTCGTCACCGTCGTCATCGTCGTCATCGTCGTTGACCATGCTTCCTGGGTTGTTCAATGGGGCGGATGTGCTGGTTGAGGATGTTGTGGTGGATCCTGGGATTGGTATTGTTGATGGTAGTGTAGTAGCTGTATTTAAAGCTGACATCCATAAAGAGGCAAAATGATCAGCTAGAGAATCTTGTAAGGTTGCCTGTGAATGCGCATAAGCTGAGATGCCCTCAAGCATGTCTCGCTTCGTGGTAGAAATAGCGTTTTCACGCTGTCTCCACCAATTAGCCCTCCATCTAAGATAAACCAGTACCCGCCGCATTTCTTCTTTCAGCAGAAGAACTTCTTCGGACGCACGTTGCATCCTGGCCCGGCTCCTTGCCCACTCCACTCGGAGAATGTCGTCGCGATCTTCATTCAATGAATTCCACAACTCGGAGCCTGGGGTGATTATAGATGCCGGGTCCGCACCTAACGAGACGGGGGTCACAACCGTCCAGATCCACGATAGCGTTCGACGTGTTTGCCCGCTTCCTTGGCGAATCGTGCGATCTTCATTGAATAAAAACATATCGCCTTGCTCTGGTGGGTTTTCTTCTCCTGCAGCAACTTGGTGGTCCTCCAAAACACCCCGCCGACCAGTACAAGGCCGCAGCTGATCGACATCTTGGTAACTTCGGATGTCTTTATCTTCAAGGATGCGGAAGTTTTTTTCCCACTCTCCTGGGCCAACAAGATCGAAATGGGCGACGCGTGCGGCACGATACTTTGCCGCAGCAAATCTCGCTCTTTCGTGTACGCGATCAATAACCGAGGTCGACCGTGTGCCTCCTCGTTGTCCCCGGATGTTTTTGTTTTTGAATGCAATCATTCGTGCTTTGACTTTCAGGATTTGGCGAATAGCATTTAGCGAGTCGGTCAGCTGTGCTTCTCGAAGCTTCCGTTCTATGTTGGCCACCCCAGGCGCGCAAATGTTTGTTCGATGAGGCTCCGGAATTGACGATGGTAGCCATAAGTGAGTATCCTCGGCATGAGTTGATGCGGCATGAACAGGGTGGTCTGTTTGGTACTGAATAATCCCAGGCAAGTAGATTGGGAGTAGCTGCTCCCACGCGCATATACGTGTGATTAACACGTTTCTTTGTTCGGTAAGACTTCCTGCTTGTCGTACAGTCGGATCAGCACCTGTATTCTTCGCAATGCGGCGTAGTCGACGTCTGATATTGTTGTTAGACTTGACAATAAGATATTAAAATTCTTGAAAGACGTACTGTGTTTCTTCCAGATCTAAACCCATGCTAATGAATGCCGATGGGGTGGTTTTATGTGGCATTGACCCTCCTGATGCAAGAAAGGCGGCCTCAGAGTCAGCAAGCATTTTTTTGACTTGAGCCTCCGTGATACCTATAAAAACAAGTTAGTCAGGTGAATTTATTTGAGGCAATCGGAACGTACTGGTATCCTTCATTTCATATGGATTTTTCTTTGTCTTTGGAAAACCTTCCGTTTCCCAGTCCACACACATCTTCTCCCAACGCACAAGCAGCTCCGAATTCACCGCTTTTATTGACTCCGAGAACCCCTTATGCCCCTCTGTCTGGATATTGCGCTGAGCAATTGCATCCCTGTACCTACGGAGCAATGTAGTCCCCATAGATGTATATTTTTGCCAGTTCCAGAACCCGAAATGGTCGTCGAGCGTGTCCTGACGCGAGCCCGGGCCTTGAGTTTTAGTGGCGTTGGCAAGGGAATTATGAGGCGCCCATACGCGCTCAGGACACTCGCCATCGGTTTGCCCAACGCCAGGAATGAAGTTGAGCGAATACATTTGATGGTTGCTCTGGTTGTGCATTGGTTCATGCAACTTTGGAATTGCCGGTAAGAGTGTGATGTTGGCGGGCGGTTGAATGTGTTGTGGCCAATCAGATTGCATCCGCCGTAGAAGATTGATGAACCATTGACAAGCAATGTCATAGCTCACCAATACAAGGCGCACGGCAACTAGGCGGAGAAACCATGCAAATATGTAGTCCATGTTCGCATATCTTATAATAAAATTAGCATTGAGATGCACAAATATGTAGATACTCGTACCGTTCTCCCTTGTGCATATTTCCAACAGTCATGATCATTTCTGATCTCCCGCATACTGTCATTCCAAGGCCCGTGTATCGAAGACCAACGGAGAACTTTGTGTTGGCTTTGGCCAATGCCTGAAATCCTACACATGTGCTGATCTAAAAGATTCTATACATGAGTTGCTGTAAAATGTAAAAATGATATCCAAACTTACGTCTTTATCAGTGGCGCGACTGGCCACGTATTGTTCGTACCTATGCCTAGGCAGCATATATGCCATTCCAATTCCTAGGCCAGGGTCTTGAGAATAGTTTGACACAAGTTGATTTTTAAGTCGAAAGTTGGCGTCCATGCACACGATAAGCATATACAAAAACCTGTTCAAATTGTCAGTAATGTTATAGGTCAGTTGCAAAACAAACACACTTTCTATCATCCGGCGCGCTTTCCCAATTGTCTGGAAGGTTGATTTCGGGATGAGGACACGACGGACACTTGATAGCGAGTTCTCCATCAGCAGTTCCTGCGGCACCCGAAGGGTCATGCCCTCTTCCAGCCCACTTGAGCATCTGCAGATGTCTCCACTGCAGCACCATGCGAAAGAGCGCACGATAACGAGACGGAGGGGTATTCATGCCCGTATTGGACGTCATCTTCTCGAGACATCTGTAAAAGTCGTACGTGGATGCCTTTGTCGTCAAGGCAAGCTTGTGAAGAAGTGATAGCAACTCGAATGTGGCGCATGTTTTGATAGTAATCTGGGATGCGGGGTATAACCCTCGCCGTAGTAGTTGAAGGTGTTGCGGAATGGCCCGTGTACAGTTACAGTACTGCACGTCGACAGAGTGTATGCCATTGATGTGAAGTATAAGCATTTTGGAGTGACTTTGAACAGGGTTTTTGCAATAGCCGCTCGCATGATTTAACTGGACCTTGGCTCCTAGAGATCGAAGGGAAACTGAGGCGAAGGATGACCCAGTCCACCTCTTGAAATTGGATTAGAATCCCGCCACCATCCAAAAACTTCAACATACCTCAATTCGATGAAAAGGGTGTTGCTTATGCCGCCGCACACAACAACTTTGACACACCAAGTCCGGGGTGAAGCATTCCTGGCACCGATACTCTGCAGGTCTTGGAGGCTGAATGGATCTAATCTTGCAATCCGGGCACTCGGTAGCGCTCCAAAAATCGCCGCGACCAGCCCATCTAATAATTTCTTCTAAGTAGCACTGACGGTGTAGTTCCTTCCAAACTTTGTGAGGGCGTTTCTAATTTTTTATTAATAAAACAAAGAAAACAAAATTGATTGACACGACATACCGATACAACACTCCTTTTCTTTTTGGGCAGTGGATCCTCCGTGACAATATCCGCCTCAACTTCTGCATCGTGATGTTCACCGCTAGGATTCAGCGCATATTCGTCATCATCTGGCGGGGACCAGTCGGTGATTTGGTCCCAGGACCGAGCCGCACGCACAGGAGAAACATCAACCCGCCGAGTCGCGCGTTCTGCACCGCCGACATTTCGTATAGCAACCTCGCTGGCCTGTATGAGGTCGAATCCATCAACTGAAGGTATGACGTCGTGGTAATACGATCCCACGCGATGGCGCTTGTTTTGACTAGATCTAGCTGACATGAGTGATAGTGTTTTTATGTTCAAAAGGTTATTTTACAACCCTGTCCAATGGCCCATTTACATTCCCCGTGATCAAAGCGTGGGAAGAATTTCGACTTTACCACTGGCAGTAATCAATCGCTTTCTGGTTTCTGGTTTTGCTCGGCTCTCGCTTACTCGCTTAGATCAAGCTGTAGGTATGCCCCTGTATTCATATTCCAAGCCATACCCTCTTTGTTGTGAGACACAGGAACGTTCACGCCTGGACATACACTGTGTCTCGCACATATCCTTCCTTATTCTTCCCATCCTCTTTTGTGCGCAGAAACACAGGAACGTTCACGCCTGGACATACACTGTGACTCTCGCGCTTCATATCTTCGTAATTTCTCTTTTTTTCGTGTTAATGCCATCGCATGTCGCCTTCAAGCTAATTCTGTCCCCTTAGACGCGTTCCACAAAGGATGGTGCTCCAGGCACTGTTTGACCTTCCTACACGCCTTCTAAACGCGTTTATTTTGCAAGAAGCGACACAGGACGATAACTTAGACTATGAAGATGTTGATTCCACCCCTGCAATGCTTAGGGAATCCCCCGCAACCCCTGAGGAAATAGACCACCACGACGGCAGTAAAGACATTGCTGACCATTGCAAAGTAAAGCGTAATCTCGCTGCTAAAAACAGACGTAAAAGGAAGCGAGCCGAGGCTAAACGCGCATATCACAATCCACGAGAGCATCCGCGACACAAACTGGACTCAAGAGCGCAATACGTGGATTTCGACGCCAACGATATCCCGGTGGTTCAAACTGGATACATTGCTTTGGATCGCGGCCTTGGAAGTCGTCGGGTTTACAGGCTTGCTGAGTTGGTTGGGGAAAGCTCCAAGTTCAAATTCACATTGGTTAAGGCTCAATCGTGCGTCCCCTTGTATTATTCAACTTTGTACAGATTAACATCAAATATAGAGCATCTATTCCGATCTTAGACTCTCAGAATCATATCATCGGCGTCATCGCGAACCACCCGAAGGATGACTCATGGACCGAGCTTCAAAAACAGGCAGCGGATGCTCTGGAGAGCAAGCGATCGAGTTGTCATGTTCCTGCTAAAGAGCGTACGCACAGACGAGGGAAATTCACAACGCTGCGAGCCGGTGTATCGCATGGAGGGGGCCAACGTGCACCGGGAAATTTGAAGAATCACAAAGTCAATGCAAAAATACTCGAAGAGCTCAATAGTCTCGAGCCATTTAAACGATTTGCAGGCTTTGCATCTTGTGAGTACGCCTTCTATTGCAGCACATTATCTTCTCTAACCAGAGTTAAAGCTGTTATGTATACGTGGTTCAATGATCTGTATCACTACTACGCATCGACCCTCGACAAGCTGCATCTTGCGTACCCGCGTCTTCATCGCATCTTTCCTCAGAGTATCTTCAGCGCCGTATCCTACAACTTAGGTCCGCGTACAGTGTGCTTTCCCCACAAGGACTTTGCCAATCTCGCGTTTGGAATGTGTGCAATAACGGCTTTAGGGGACTATGATTACACAAAAGGGGGTCATTTGATACTCTGGGACCTCAAATTGGTCATCGAGTTCCCGCCCGGTTGCACCATCTTAATCCCTTCGGCATTGCTAACACATTCCAATGTGCCCGTCTCAAAGAACGAACGCCGATATTCTTTCGCACAATACACTGCTGGGGGTATTTTCAGATGGGTGGAGAATGGTTGTCAATCTAGGGAACAATACTTATCGACGCTATCGCAAACTCAGATTGAAGAGGACGCGGAGAGGAACGCAAACAGGTGGAAATTTGGGATGTCATTGCTCTCTGACACGCTGAAATACCAGTGTGTAGATGAGTAAGCACTCTTGTAAGACTCTAACATAAAGGAATAATCATAAATTAGTTTTGTCATTGTTGCATCTTGGAGTTTGTACATAAAAATTGAATTATATTTGTGACGGACCACACTTTGGTGATCTCGGAGACGCAATTTTGAAGGTATTTGTGATATTCAGAGCTGAATTGGGATCACCCCTGGTTAAAAATTGTACCACCGTGATCACATTTTCATAACAAATCTCCCAATACTAAATTTAAGGGCTATCTGATAATATCTATAAGGGTGATCTCTGTGGGCCATTTTACGGTTTGTCTGTAATTTGACGTCGACCTTTCTTCCAGGAAGCACACCTTTGAACCAAATTTTTTTTTTTTTGCTTGCAAATAGATGAGTTGCGATTTTACATTATTTATGGTACTCTTACATAGCATGTTTGAACATGAAAATATGTCGCAATTGAATATTTTATAACGATTCACTTTCCACTCCGTTGCATAAAGTAGAATATAAAGACGCCGAAGTGCTCTATTTTAAGATATCGGCAGAAATAGACAGACTTAGTTGTTAACCTCCACAGTGTACAGCCATGGCCAGACGTGCTGCCTCCAAAGCTTTCAAACACATTAATCGGCCTCTGTATCTTAGACGTCGACAAGCTTACTACGAGGCGTACGTATTTCATTATTTTCTAAATGAGAGTTGGACAGCAGGTTGAAGTATAGCAATGTAGATTTCGAGACGTTGAAAAGCGCAAGTCGGCAGAAAGGTCGCGTAGGTGAGCAAACTAGCAGTCAATTAATAACAACCATGTAAATTTTTTTTATTACAGACGCAAAAGCCTGCCTGAAGATGAGCTTGCAGCCGCCCGTCAAAAGCACAGAGAGGCACAGGCCCGTTATAGGGAAAAAAATCGCACAATTCTCAATGCGAAAGCAAAGATCTATTACAGGTATTTTTTGTACAACAACAATATTCTCAAGTTACTAATCTACTTGCAACAGACGCCGTAAGATGAAGGCGGAGAAGGCGCAAAGGGGTGAGGAGAGCGAGGAGGAAATCGACGAGGAAGCTGAATGGATCCGATTGAGTGCCATGGCCGAAGAGATTTCGGAGGAGGAATGGCTTCGGAAACATGGAAGGCCGGTCTGATATCACCCCAAGAGGGGTATCTCTTGTTAGCACGCGGTGTAAGTCGGTAAAACAGCAAACCACCCAGTATGCCTTCAGACCACATGTGTATTGGTTCCATTTTCATTCATTTTTGGTATGTTTCACTAAATTTTTCACGGGAGATTTAGACGAGTTGGTAGTGTATCATGCTTGTGATTGATTATCTTAGACAATTGGGAATTCGTTGCAATGCAAGAAGGAAAAAAGGGCACGAAAAATCATTTCTGGGTACGGGGCTATACACAACAACACATGTAATCGACATAATTTGTACCCTACCGCCCACGCTCACGGCTCATCCGGTCTTTCCAAGCCATCATCCAAGGTGTTTCCATCCGATGACGTGTCCATGACATCCGCAGGTAAGGAATCCCCTGCCTGACTCTGTGAAGAACCTGCCTGGCTCTGTGAAGACCCTGCCTGACTCTGTGAAGAACCTGCACCTATGTGAATGAGTATAATAAATAATGAATGAGTATGAACGTAACAAATACCATTGATGAGCACATTTGGGGCATTCGATGACGACGAAGTGGGCTGAGGCGATCTTGGATACAATCCTACAAGGTGCTGTCCAATTACACGGAGAAGATCTCGACGACGTTCATGTGCTTCATCAGAAAGAGTTGGCCAATCCGAAGGAGTCGCCGCTGTAGCCAATTCATCCCGTATAACTTCTCCAAGGCGCTCAAAAAGAGCGCGATCCTCCCTTGTGAAGGACCAGCGACCGGCATAGAAATCATCAGAAGTGTAAGGGGGATAGGGAGTTGCTGGACGCGAAGGGCCTTGGCCCCAGTTGGGAGACGGTGGTGCTGCCAAAGAAGGTGTGACGGAGGCGGTAGCGGAGGAGCTGGAATCCAGAGCGGGTGGGTTCGACGAACTGGATGCCGCGATTGTAGTGGAATATGGCGGGGGGGGTCCTGTACCGGCGGCACTGCTAGACGAAAATACGTCGTTGTTGGCGTTCCTAACTGGCGCTTTACCTTTATTTGTCCGAGATTTGACGACCTGTGCATCTTCATCCGAGTCATCCCAAGACGGAGTCTTCGTGGCCGCTGTATTCTTGCGAGACTTGATGATCCTGAGCCTCTTGGAAGGCCGAATGGGACTACCCAGAGTACCAGGAGCTCTAATTCGCGAAGTCGATGAACCACGCGTGGGGCTCCTGTATTGTCGTGACAAACGGATGGCGCGTGCAGTGAGTGCATCACCAAACCCAATTGGGATTGGGTTTGGTTCCGTCCCAAATCGAGCGTTTGAATCCTGAATCTTCTGTGAAGCCGTAGACCGTGACGATGCAGAGGCCGCAGAACCAGCGGAATTCGAAGAAGTCGGATGACAACGAGAAGTTGGTGCTGTGGGGAGAGTGGGCGGGGAAGAGGATGAAGTCGAAGCAGTGCGTGGATTGTGGCCTGGAGGAATAGGCGCTGATGATGAAACCGTGGGAGTGGGCGCCAATGACAAAGCCGTGTGATCAGAGTTTGATCGGACGGGCTGAACAATCCGGACATTGCCTGCGTTAAAACGCTCCGTGTAATAGGCAATGGCCTCCGCCCATGAAAAAAACTGTCGAATAGCGTATCCGGGAACCAAAAACAGGATACCCATGTCGATTTGACTATGTGTAAGGACAGTTAGATATTGTAAAATAAGACAAAATATAAAAACGTACTCTTCTCTATCAAAAATACCGACAATATGGCCAACCGTGATAACAAGAAGTATCATAGCCGGTGATACCAGCTCCAAGGGACGAGGGACACGAACGGAGGAAAAATTCACTCCACGGAAAGGCAGGACAGGCGGGGCAACCATAGTCGCTGGCGCGGGAGTTTGAGTGCCAGACACATTTTCCGACGTTGTTGGGGTAGACTCCGTGTTTGAAGCAGTACCAGAGTCATTGGACGGTGGAGAGGAGGAGATAGGCTGCGATGAAGAAGAAGGACCAGGCAAAGTAGACGACACAGGAAGCTGAGACGAGGGCTGCAAGGATGTTGAACCACTTGCGGGCTGAGGCTGATCTCCAGAGGCGCCCATCGCCTCTGGAGACTTCGACGGCAATGAGGGGGGGGGAAGATCCATAAAGGGCTCTTCTCAACTCGTTCCAAGGTGTTTTATAAAAAAGCAGACCAAACAACATGCGGTATTCCTGTATTTTGAAATTTGAAACATGTGGTTGCTAGCGGCCTTGTCGGTGCGCCTTGATTGCATTCAACTTGGCAAACTCGGCTCTTATTTTTCTGAATTTTGAGCAGTACCTTGAATTTTGAGCAGTACCTGTGGACGACGATATGGAAATTTGTCAAACATATTCTACATTTGATAGATAGTTTGACTAATTTAGCAAAGAGGTGGGTTGAAATCATGTTTTGAGTATGTAGATGTTGAAGCAATGTCAGTCGTTGCATTCTTGCGTAGAAAATTTAAAGGTTTTGCATCGATTTGTCGAGGTTTTACTGCCGTGCTTGTATCAATTGGCTCATTTTCACAGTCTTTACTTCCAATCCATTCGTTGTCGACGTCTCAAAAATTTATTCTAATGCCAAACCCTGGAATATTCAAAGGTGCTTGCAAGGAATTCTTGCTCGCACAAAAAGGAATATACGCCGATGCTGTGAAGAATGGTCACGTCGCCGAGACGTTAATGGCCATTCAGCGTCGATATTTCAAGCGCTTTCCCGTCGAAATGCCTCTCAACCAAGATCCAACACCAGAAGCTCTTGCTGCAGTAAATGACAATGACCCTGATGAGGATGTTGCAGAACCGGACCGGGACTTACTTTCAGAGGACGAATATAATATGCAGATGGCCGCTTTCAAGGCAAGGCAGACTGTGCTCATTGTCCGTAAAGGAGTAAGGTTTTCTAAATTTATAAAAAATTATTTCTGATTACAAGCTCATCTTGAAGCAATTACGACGATGGTTTGCATACCAGTATGCTCGGGAGAATGGACCCAAGATGAACTCCAACGTCACTCTCCTTGCGGGACTTCTTCAACGGATTTATAATCCGACCAAGGAATCTCAACGTCCTCGACTCAAAGCCCCTGTGAACGTGTGGCGAAAATCGCAGCGCGAAGCAATAGATAGGGCATACGAGAACGAGATCGCGCGTGCTAAGGAGCAAGGAGAGACTAGGGCAAAGGCAAACAAGGCAGCTGATCGTGATAGAATCGCCCGAACTATGTTTCAGGCCCTTTCAATTCAGGAGCAGGCCCAGTGGAAGAAAGCAGCTCAAGAGGAGCACGATGCTGCAATGGAGAAGTTCAAAGCAGAATCGTCGGGTGCTCCCCCTTCAACTGATCCAAGAGATTGCCAGAGGTATGTATTGATACAGTACCTTGTGAACATAGTCGTTAATAGTACACGTTACGTTGTAGATCAATTCAAAGCTTGCCTCAGATCCTTCAGCCCATTTTGGATGCCATATGTGCCGCGACTGGATGGAAAGCCACGCTCATTGCTGGAGGTCCAGAACCTGCCAGAGGGGGTCATTTGAGTGTTATTAGGTACGCAATTCATCTTTGTTTGTTTCCTTGTAATCCTTTCCTCACGAGTTATTTTTATATCTGTGTCTAGTTTGCATTCAGGGTTGACGTCGGGGGACGTTAAAATGAACTTTGGGCAGGCAGAACGTGTAGGCTACAAGAAACATATCATTCCTATCTTTGGAAGCTTCCTCCACAAGTGCTACTGTGAGTTTGTACAAATATATCTATTATTCTATTCATCTGACTATTTTTGCTACACGATATTCAGCTAAAGAAGAGTGTCAATCCCGTTCGCTTCCAGAGGAGGAAGGATTGCTCCCGATGGCAGACCTTCAATTTGACGAAGCAAACGCGACAGTTCACGCTCTTGCTGATGGGAATCAAAATTCAGAGGCATCCGGTACCGGAGCTGTAGTCGCCGAAGAACTCGTATCCGCACCATCGCAGTCGGTGGCAGTAGATTGCGCCAATGGCAACCCATTTCCTGTGGATCTTGTTTCCGACACTGATGAGGGCGACATTCGTGACAATGAGCCATACTCGCGTGGCCCATCACCTGCTCTCTCACTTCCTGTCAGCAGACCTCCATCACCATCTCCACAACAACCTCCCTCTGCTGCACAAGTCCCTTCGGAGCAGCCCTCGTCGGCATTGAACGCACCCGTGGATTCACCAAGCAGCTTGACCGCTGCCGCCTCTTCTGCAAAGGGTGTCACCAAGGCCAAGAAAGGGAAGAAGAAGGCCAAGCCCACCGTTTCAAAAGTGGACCGTCCAAAGCGAAAGGCTCCCGCCGCGACAGCAGATTCAGCCTCTGCTGGTGTTGCTCCACCTCCCAAAAAGAAAACAAAGCATTCGTAAGAATTGGTTGATATTCCCTAAAACCAGACTAATTATACTTTTTATTCGCAGCTGGCATTACGAGGATGAATTTGGACGTCTCGTCGACAAGGAAGGACGTCGTATTGATGCCAAGGGAAATATTATTCCGCCCGAGCGCCTTGATGCTTTTGGGAACGAGATTGTCACAGGAGTTGAAGGGAGTGCGCCAGTGTAGTTCATGTTGTAGATTTTTTTTGCTGTTGCCAATGTGAAATTTTGTCGAAATTATAATGAAATTCGTGTTTCATTACGCTGGACTAAGGTCTACTAAGGTCCACTTGTTTCATTCGATTGATTTCAATGGTATATAACGTCCAATTGTTTAATACAACTCGGAGACGCAGAACATCAACACGATTATCTAAAAATATGACACTATTTTTCGATCAGAATGACGCACCGGGTGCTTAATGACGCAAAATACAATGTGCGTGATCAAAAACACATGAAATGTATTATTCGGCGTGTGTAAACTATTAGATTCTTCATGGACCGCTATGGAATCCGTGTATCAATTCTAAATTATGCACTGAATCTGTTCCATGCCTTTCCATGCCTATTCCATACCAGTACTCTGGGACCTCTCGTCGAGGAGACTTCAACATGTATTCCATGACATAACATGGCCCTCCAGAAACCAATCAGCCCTCCACATTGAAGGCGGCGGGGCAGCATGCGGAAGCGCTTTCACGCATCATTCCCATCAGTATTGATCGGATGAACGGAGAACGGACCCGTGTACGCCACGCGTTTATCTAATTATAGTGCAGCCATACGGACCCGTGTACGCCACGCGTTTATCTAATTATAGTGCAGCCATCTATGATCCGTCGATTTAATCCGGAAGATGCGCAAAATTAATGCGAACGTCATCCAGATTCGACCCGCCCAATCCATCCCGCCCCCTGCCCGTACCAGGGCGCAAAGGAGGGCATCATAATCTGCTCGTCGCGGCGATCCCGACGCATTTTTTCCCGCCATAATTCGCCGACCAGACGACGAGCAACCCCTGGTTTTGAAGGCGCGGGGGCGTGCAGGCTGCGTCCTGCGGTATCGGTGCGCGACGCGCGCGACGCGGCATGATGATCATTTTGATCATCATTCCCATCAATGAAGGATTGGCCTGGATCGGCCCATGAATTTGCACGCGTGTAACTAATACATCCGTGACAACCCCTGTACCTAAAACGGAAGGCGCGCAGAATTAATGCTGGGCGTCATCCAAAGTCGACCCGCCCAATCCATCCCGCCCAGTGCCCGTACCCGCGCGCAAACAACGCCGACGCAATCTGCTCGTCGAGGCGGTCCCGACGAATTTTTTCCCGCCAAAATCGGCCGCCCGGACGACGAGCAACGCATTTTTCGCGCCCGCGGGGGCCCCGCTCGCTGTTGTTGACGTTTTGTTTGGTCGTATTGTCCATACCCCTGGCTAACCGCGTGCCGCACAGGTGAACACATCAAATGTGGCACCTGGCAGTTGCCTCCGTAGATATATACCATACACCTGGCAACTGCCAGGGTATGAAGGTTTCAAGTAGCAGCTAAGGCTGAGAGCACAGTGAGTGGTCTAAGCTCGACGTCGTTGAGACCTTGAGCTGAAGATGTGAGCCTTGATGTGAGCCTGTAGAAAACTGACTGTTTCCCACACCGCCGATTATCTTCCTTTTATCTTATCTTTAATTTACTTTTCTGTGGACTTCACCTTTGTTCCATCCACCCGACACACCCAGTCCTTTAGCTCATTTTCTTTACTCTATTTTCCTATTTCTTGAAACTGACTTATACTCTACCTTCATGTATTTCTCAATTAACCCTGTTATCTCTTTCTTTGTCTATTTCTTTTGAACACCTTATTTCTACAATATAAATGAAGGCTACGGAACCGCTGTTACTCTCGGTGTCAATATTGTTACTTACGTCATAGCGGGGGCAAGAAAAACTTGTAACTGATGCAAAAACCCTTTCTTACAGGCCATAACTAGTAAATAATAGTGCGAAAAATAACTTCAAACGGCGGCTTCGCAGCAATTGCCTGCCATGCCAGTAAAATTGTGTTTGCTATTGTGTACTAGATTACATGTAATAATTATGTGTATCCAGATTACCTACCAGGGCAGGTAACACCTACAGTATGCAATGGAATATAGATATTTGTATAGTGCACTCGGTGCAGGGTGTCGGAAGTCGTTCAGCCATAGCGGGATTGTGAGTTGCCTAGCGATCACTCGGCATCTCTGCCGGACGATGTTTGGTTTGTGTCTGGGCACCTCGCTCTTCCGGCTTTCCATAGTTTACTTCCTCCGAAATGCAATGAGGACGGCATATTTTGGTGATGTCTGCATGGCTTTTGACATATGTTAGACGTTTCTCAAAACAATCTGCGTCATCGTCATGTATTGGATTTAGGGTATTTTTGTCAATGCTGCGGCCCTTCCCTGTTCTTGCCCATAATGATACTCCTGGACCTGTCCTGTACTATATCTTTGTGTCTTGTTCTGTGAGACTGCCCGTCTCCCGCTTGGCCTCTCAAGCGCTCTTGATCAAGTTGAATATCCTTAGATGTGACTTCCACGTCCTGCTCATACATTTAGGCGCTCCAACGGGCATTATATTGGCGTTTATTGAATCAGTTCATAATCAGAACACTTCACTACTGTTGTTCATTTACCTGCCTCGGGACACCTCTAATCGACGTCAAAAACTTTGATGTGTGGACAGGCTGTCCGATTGTAATTCTTCCGAACTTATTCTGGATAACCTATGACGATGCATGTATTGATTGTTGACCACGTTTTCTCAGACCTGTCATTTCAGCGCATGAGCACTCCCAAGTTCAATAGCTACTGTGTATGGAGTGATAAACTGATGCTCCACCAAGAATCATAAAACTCCACCTTGACATGGGAAGTATTGTCTAGTTTTTGTTCTTTCTGCTGCGAAAACATAACTTCTGACAAAACAAGAAAATCAACCACAACGCGCAAAGATTCGTGAACGCGTATAAAAGCTAGGTATGTTCATCTCATATTCTTCACTCGAACAGGCTCAAACAGTTCAGTAAACCAGCTCTTCAAACATGCAATTCAAAGTTCTCGCCACCCTCGCACTCGGTGCTACCCTTGCTGCTGCCACAGGTTCCCCCTCCAACCAGTGCGACACTGGTAGCCTTCAGTGCTGCAACAGCACCGGAACCGCAAGCGACGGAGCGATCTCCAAGCTCCTTGGCCTTTTGGGCATCGTCGTTCAAGACGTCACCGCCCTCGTCGGCGTCAACTGCACCCCCATCACCGTCATCGGCGCTGGAGGTGACTCCTGGTAAGCACAAAGTTTGCTCCGGGTTTTTCAGTATATGCTTATTTGCTCTTAAATAGCACTGCTCAACCCGTTTGCTGCACCAACAACTCGTTCAGTAAGTTGCCTCACTATTTGTTTTGCGACGAATACTTAGCCAATTCGTAGATGGCGTTGTTGCCCTTGGCTGCACCCCGATCAATCTCAACCTTTGATTTTTTTCATACATAACCCAAATTTGTTGCGAAGGATGGGAAGGAACCGTAACTCTGACTTTCCACTCTTCATACTGCAGTTGTTTGTGTACCAATCTTTCACCAACTCTGTAGTTACATTGGTTCAAATCATATTCACCATTGTCGTTGTTCTATTGATTATAAGGGCATAAATATATCGATTGTCGTCACCCAGCAGTTGTCTACGTTAACCCAACGCTTCTCAAAAAAGGACGACGCACAGGCGCCTAGCTTGACGTAATGCGCTATGTGTGATCTGAACGATCGGGTCCGCAATTAATCTCGTCAGGCACCATGCATGGCGTGGATGCACGCGGCCATCAATGATGCCACTGCCTGAACCCTCTCTCCTTTTCTTTTCCATTTCAACAAGGGTTGAAACAAAGCGTTGCAACTTGAAACTGTGATACTATACTCGTGTCAACGGCTCTGCGAATACTCAACGTTCAACGTTATAACTTAAACTTTATGCTAACGAACCCTCGCATACCAGCCCTCACTAAGTGAGTCGAAAGTTAGCCTTTCTACCCTCACACTCAGCTTCAACCCTCGTACTCAGTTAGCCTTTCTACCCTCATACTCACAGCTCTACTTTGGCTCTATTCACGTATCGAATATATCGATCCGGTAGGTGCGCAGGTGCAGCTCCTGATTCCATTTTTAGCACACCGTGGGTTTTGAAATCCTTACCAAGCCAAGCTTCAAACCTTCAAAGCCAAGCCTCGATGCTTAGAAATCGTGGTATGACCGATCCAGTGATTTGCAAGCGCCTGCGATGGGGCAGCATTGGGCAATTCTCAGCTTAACCTGACTCACAACTGGAGGCTATCGTTTCGTATCTATGTTTATAAGCAATCTTCAAGGAGGACGAGGTTAATGAGCATGGTATATAAGTCCAGTGCACCTGGAGGGTGCACATTGCAAAATTTCAAAAATCCCCCCCTCCACTCCAGTTCCCCCACCTCTCCATTCGAAACGCGATGATTGACACCTTCCGAGATTCGACTGTAGGGCTTTTTATCAACGCTGCTTCCGGTGGTCGATTCCTCCCTTTCCCAGAACAACGGCCGGGATGGCAACTACCAGCAAACCTCCAGCTCTCGAAAGCGATTTCTTCGTCGTCCGATACCATCGTCTCTGAGAAGCGGGATTCCATAGCTTCACCGTCAAAGGATCATTTGAATGATGTGACGGACTCTACTCGCACGTCCACCAATGCATTCCAGTCATCCGAGTCAGAGCAAAAGTCGTTGTCGTTCGTTGAGAAGGGCCAGGTTGATGTGAGAGTCGACATGCTTAGAGAAGACACCATTCAAGAACCTGTATCGGGGACGATTGTGGACTGGTATGATGAGCATGACCAGGAGAACCCACAGTAAGTCAACATGATTATGACAACTCATGTTGGAACCAGGTTCATCGATTTATTTTTAGGAACTGGAGTCTGAGGAAACGGATATTTGTCCTTGGGCTGGTGTCTCTCCTTACATTTAGTGTATACATAGGTTCTGCTATCTAGTAAGTGGCTGCGCTCTGGAGAAATGACTTTTTTTTTTTGATATCTTCTGTAGCACACCCTCAATACCAGGGGTGATTGAAAAGTTCAATGTGTCAAAAACGACAGCCACACTTGGTCTATCGTTATATGTGATTGGATACGGTGTCGGCCCTCTGATATTCAGTCCACTGTCGGAAGTTCCCTCTATTGGCAGGACACCTGTGTATATGGCGACGCTCTTGATATTCGTGGTCCTTCAGCTTCCAACGATCTACGCCCCTAATATCCAGACTCTGCTCGCGATGAGATTTTTTGCTGGATTCTTTGGCTCACCAGCTCTTGCGACAGGAGGAGCTTCTATCCAAGACATGTACGCTTCCTCTGACAGTTGGACATAATTCAAGGAACTTATTATTTCTTTCTAGGTTCCCGATTGTCAAGTTACCTTACGCTCTCATCGCTTGGAGTGTTGGCGCTTTGTGTGGACGTACGTGCATTCTTTCCTTGTGGTCCTTGGCTAGAATCTTATTTCATTTCCCTTAGCCGTTCTCGGACCCACAATCGGTGGATTCGCAGCGCAGAACAGAAACTGGACATGGCCACTTTGGGAGCTATTTTATATTGGCGTGTTTGCTTTCATTGTCCTCATGCTCTGGCTCCCCGAGACCAATGCCGAGACCATTCTCTTGAAGCGCGCCCGCCGCCTACGAAAGTTGACTGGTAACCCCAACCTGTTCAGTGAAAGCGAAATTAAGCAGTCGCAAATGAAGCCTTCCGATGTATTGTTTGAGGCACTCTTACGTCCTTTCCAGCTCATGATTGAGCCCGCGGTCCTGTACGCCAATGTTTACCTCGGATTGGCCTACGCCATCTTCTATCGTACGTAAGGCTCTCCTTTTCTTATGAATGCTGGCTAATTCTGTCTCCTACAGTGTGGTTCGAAGCGTTCCCGCTTGTGTACAACGACATCTATCACTTCAACCTCGGCCTCTCTGGTCTTCCGTTCATGGGTCTCTTGGTTACGTGTTTCTTCACGAGCTTTGCTTATGTGTGCTGGAACTATTATCGCGTCGAACCCGAATTCAAACGAACCGGGTACATCGTCCCCGAGTCACGCCTTGCTGTGGCTCTTGTTGCGTCTGGATTCATCCCAGCCTCTCTCCTCATCTTTGGTAAGTTGATTTGAGTGCATCAACTAAATTGCTGGACTTACTCCCCATTGAATAGGATGGTCTTCTCGTGCAGATGTTCACTGGATTGTCCCTACCATCGGTGCCGCTCTGTACCTCCCAGGGTATGTTTTTACAATTTTTACTCATCACACATGCGATCTAAACTGCTCGTCAAACAGACTATTTCTCCTCTTCCAGAGCATTCTTGTCTATCTCCCTTCATCATACCCAAAATACGCTGCTTCAATTCTCGCGGGAAATGATCTCTTCCGGTCGACAGTAGCTGGCTGCTTCCCGTACGTATCCGTTCTCCGATAACCCATGTTTTTTTAATCTGACACAACCACCATCACAGTCTCTTCGGTACGCCTCTCTATCACAGGCTCACCATTGGCGGCGGGTGCTCCCTACTGGCCGGTCTTTCCATTGCATTGATTCCCGGACTTTTTATTCTCTACAAATACGGTGGTAAACTTCGGGCTAGATCGAAGTACACCTCTGATCTCTGAGCAACATAGAATATATCATAGATAACTGGTAATTTATGACATTATGAAGCTATACCTCACGCCTTTCATTTTCATGATAATCAATACTGTAGCGGTAGCAATTTTTATGTAGAGCAAATGTCAAATATCTTATAATAATATTTGTGGCGGACACACTATAATATTCAGCCTGAAGGTCAAGCAGATCAAACAAATCAAATGAACACGTATATTTCTTTCACCACACAAACTCGAAATCCATAAAGGAAGTCTTCACTGAACCTAGGATGTTTATCCAACTTCTAAAGTTCTGAACAGCCATTAGGCTTGTGATGCTGGAGTTGAAAATCAATCACTCAGAAACTGTAGGACATCATGCTGTGACCTATTAGTTGTTCAACGGCGGTGATAGGCCTCGCTGTTCAAATATCGGTTAATGTCCGGCAGGTCAAGCAGAAATTATGAGTTCTGCAATACTAGTAATAGTTAGTGTCCTAGGCTGACAGTAAAAGAAGCTTTGTTCTTTTTCTCTCCCTTTCAAAAATTCTGGCCGTGGAACGCGTCAACTGTTCGGCAGCATTCTGGGGAATCTATTAATAGCGCACCGGCTGAGTATCCGTCGGATAACAGAAATCCATTTTTAGCACACCCTTGAACGATACCACTGCTAGCGCCCATGAAGTGGATTGGGAATTCGTTGTGTGTGTATTATTCTAGGGAGTTTTGTTGATTTTTTTTTCAGACGAAAAATTATCCTGGAGTTCTTTGTAGACCATGCTCATCTGAGCGGCATTAACAAAAAATTGAATCACAAAGAAGAAAATATATTTCTTTCATTTTAATTTACAATGACGGACGAGCTCCAGTGACAGGGATCGGTTATGCTTCCGTATAACTGGATGAGTCTATTTTTGCTACAGCCTGGCTTTGGGAATCCCTTCCAAATCAGGGCACGATGTGAGAATTTGGGTGGCATGTGCAAGCGCCTGCGTTGTAGACAGCGTTGGATACTCCTCAGATTTACCTCATCCACCCCACTAGTCAATTAGTTTATCTCTATGAATTTATAAGCCATTCTGAACGAGAGCAAGGTACATGACAGAGGTATAAAAGACGATTGCACCTGAAGCTGGGCATTGGAAAACACAGAATTCCCCACCCTTTCTTCTTAATAAGCGATGACAGACACCTTGAGAAACTCAATCGTTGGACTTTTTATCAACACAATTTCGGATGGTCGATTCCTTCCTTTCCCTGAACAACGGCTTGGATGGCAATTACCTGCTAATCTTCAGCTCGCAAGGGCAGCTTCTTCACCCCCCGATTCCAAAGTACACGAAACCAGTGAATCGGTATCCTTCCAGCCTACGTTGGCAAGAAATGATTTGGAAGAGACGATATCCAATCGCACGTCTGCGAATGCATTTCATTCGTCAATTAACTCATACCGCAAGTCGTTGTCATCCATTGAAAAGGCACAGGTCGACCTCAACATGAAACCCGTTCATGAAACAGTGTCAGAGACGATTGTAAATTGGTATGACGAACATGATCAAGAAAATCCACAGTACGTCTACCCTCATCTCGACCAGGACCAGGCTCATAGACTTTGTTTTAGAAATTGGAGCTTGGGAAAACGCATATTCGTCCTTGGGCTGGTATCTCTTCTTACATTCGGAGTTTATATAGGTTCTGCAATCTAGTGAGTAATTAGTTGCTTGAGGGTATGGTTTTTCTGAGTCAATCTTAGTACACCCTCAATACCCGGGATCATAGAAAAGTTCAACGTGTCAAGAACGATCGCAACACTTGGTCTATCGCTATATATTATTGGATATGGTGTTGGTCCTCTAATATTCAGTCCATTGTCGGAAATTCCTTCAATTGGAAGGACTCCCGTGTATATGGCAACTCTCTTGATCTTTGTACTCCTGCAGCTTCCCATAATATATGCCCCAAACATCCAAACTCTACTCGCAATGCGGTTCTTCACCGGATTCTTTGGTTCACCTGCCCTTGCAACTGGCGGGGCTTCCATTCAGGACATGTACGTTTCGTCAGGGAATTGTTAATAAAATCGAGGAATTTACTTTACTCTGTCTTTTTAGGTTCCCAATTATCAAATTACCTTACGCACTCATCGTTTGGAGTGTTACTGCTTCATGTGGACGTAAGGAATCTTCCTCTTTTAATTTTCTGGTATCGCATTGTTCATTCCACTTCAGCTATTCTCGGCCCTATAATCGGCGGATTTGCAGCACAGAACAGAAACTGGACATGGCCGCTCTGGGAACTATTCTATATTGGCGTGTTTGCTTTCATTGTCCTCCTATTCTGGCTGCCTGAGACCAACGCCGAGACCATCCTCTTAAAGCGCGCCCAACGCCTACGAAAACTGACCGGAAACCCCAACCTGTTCAGCAAGAGCGAGATCAAGCAATCGAAACTAAAGCCTTCTGAAGTGTTGTTCGAATCGCTCTTACGCCCGTTCCAGCTCATGATCGAGCCCGCTGTCCTGTACGCCAATGTTTACCTCGGATTAACCTACGCTATCTTCTACTGTAAGTATGACTCCCACCAAGTTATATGTGCTGCTTAACGACTCTCTCTTTTTATAGTGTGGTTTGAAGCCTTCCCACTGGTCTACGGCGACATCTATCACTTCAATCTCGGCCTCTCCGGTCTTCCGTTTACGGGTTTGTTGGTTACCTGTATCCTTGCCAGTTCCGTCTATGTGTGTTGGAACTACTACCATGTTGAGCCCATATTCAGGAAAACCGGATATATTGTCCCAGAGTCACGCCTTGCAGTGGCTCTTGTTGCCTCTGGATTTGTTCCAGCGTCTCTCCTTATATTTGGAAAGTTGATCTTATCTTGTCCTACACAAATCCCAGACTTACCTTTTTCAAATAGGATGGTCTTCCCGGCCGGATGTGCACTGGATTGTCCCAACTATAGGCGCAGCTTTGTATATCCCAGGGTAGGCCTCTTTGCCAATTAGTCAACCCAATGATCTAACCTTAGTTGTTGAACAGCTTGTTCTTGCTATTCCAGAGCGTTCTCGTCTACCTGCCTTCGTCATACCCAATATACGCAGCATCTATACTCGCTGGAAATAGTCTCTTTCGATCCACAGTAGCCGGTTGTTTCCAGTTTGTGTCATTTGTATACTTGCTTGAACCTGACTAATCCGATATCTCAGGCTCTTTGGGACCGTTCTTTACCGCAAGCTCACCATTGGGGGCGGGTGCTCCCTGTTAGCTGGACTTTCAATTGCATTAATTCCCGGATTATTCATCTTCTACAAGTACGGTGGCAGACTTCGGGCTAGATCAAAGTATACCGTCCATGTCTGAGCAACATTGATTGACCATTTTGACGAAGCTACACCTCACACACACACACTTTATATCTGTAGCTGTACTCGAAGGACTATAAAGTTACCTGTATAGAACATCTATTTTCCTCGAACATTCGCGAAACGTTACAATCAAGTTTGGAGTGATTGAGTTAGCGAGGCAGCCTTGGCAGCATCTTCTAGCTCAGAGAAAGTACCAGTTTTCATGCACATGCTTCTGAATACGCCATCTTCCTTTTGTATCAAATTCCAAGGAGTGTCGAATTCGACGATCTGAAAGGTAGCATGACATCAGTCCAATTAAGATTAGAAAGCTACATGCTTCTCTACCTTTCCCTTATCTAATATGATGAGTCTGTCGTAATCTATGATTGTCCGAAGGCGATGAGCAACTGAAAAGCAAATGTTCTCTTAGACGCATTGCTCTGAGTATGAAGGCGCCCATACCTGTGAGAAGAAGGGATCCCGAAAACTCTTCTCTGATCGTAGCTTGTATGATCGAATCTGTCTCAAAATCTATACTGCTCGTTGCCTCATCGAAGATGATGATTGGGCTTCGACGAATAAGTGCCCGGGCCATTGCAATTAGCTGTCTTTGACCCTGAGAGAAATTAGTTCCTCCCGCCGACACCTGAGCGTCAAGAGAGATGCTCGGTTTGCTGTCGATGTTAGTAGTCGCGGTGGAGAAGTGTTCGCTGTGCATTGAAGATGCCCTGGAGGGGGTACGAGACGGTCTGATACTTTGAGTTGGAGGTGTGTCGTCGGCAAACATGCGCACACGACGCAGTGCCTCTGTACATTCCCCGTCACTATGGTCACCTAGCAGTAGATATGAGCGTCAGGACATGATGATCTCACACATCACACACGACGCACCAAATGGATCAAGGTTTTCTCTCAAGGTCCCTGAGAAAAGTGTCGCGTCCTATAAATCAGTCAGTATATTGTCCATCAATAAAATGTATATTCTCTACTTGTGGGATGAAGGTCTAGTACCAAGTCAGGTTTAGACAAAAGGACTAAATGCGTTTACACTGACAATTTTGGAACGTAGATCGTAGACACCAATAGTCGAAATGTCAATTCCGTCGATTGTAATCCTGCCATTAGTAGGTTCAACCTTCGTATAGTATAGTAGTTATTACCAAACAAAGAACGACCAGAGGTACATCATAACATACAAATCTCATAAGGCTGGTAGCCAAAGTCGACTTTCCACTACCTGATTCAAGTGTGAGACCAGAACACACATCAAGATTGTTGAAAACGTACCGGTTCTCCCAAGCAAGCCAATACGTTCACCGGCTTTCAACGAGAAGGATACATCATTAATCACAGAGGGAAGCTCTGGTGCATATTTGACTTCTAAGTTCTCTACAACAAGTAGGTCAGTGTTGCTGGAGCTCGACGGCCAATATGCAGGAGCCCTTTTTGTTTCTATAATCGCTGGAGGTTCCTGCGGGACATCGAGACTGTGGTCTAGTTAGTTCTGATCATATTAAGCAAGGAGAATAAGCTAGGCTTACTACTCAATTAGTCTCTCGACAGAGCTTCGCAAATTGAGTACAAATATGTTGTTCCAGATCAAAAATTGACATACTTAAGGTCCAGCTCCAGTGCTAACATACTCCATTAGCATTGTAAAGCCGTCATAACTATCAACCGCGTACTTGTCCAGTATCTACATGTCCAATAGACTGTAGGTCCCATACCGTTAGATACACTTCATCATAGGTGTAATATATCTAGATACCTGACAACGTAAATGCCATGGCGCTGGTGATACATAGGGCTGCCAGCCCGGCGTCGTTCTTGAGGATCGAGATGGAGAACAATGTGGTTAGGAGAACGATCAATGCCCCAAGGGTATCAAAGTTGACCAGTAACCAGCGATTAGTCATCCAGAACATATACCACATCTAGCCAAATAAAAGAATAAGCTCAACGTGGAGACACAGAAGGAAAATAGTACGCTGCCTTTGTAGTAGTGTCGATCTTAACATAGAGGCCATCAAGGAAGCGTCTCTCAGCGCAAAAAGCTCTGACTGTCACAATTCCCTCCAACATTTCCCCAAAATGGGAGTAAATCGGTGATCTTGTCGTGGCCTCCATTCGTCGGAGATCCCTGCCTGTGTTCAAATACCCTAAAGCAAGTTCGCGGTAAATTAATCCAATGAAGAATGCCGGTATGCAAAAGTATGGTAAAACCACGCTGTTTGAAAATTAAAGTTACTACACCGCCATGTCAATATTTTAGTTGTGGACGTACGCAACAGTAAGAATGGCTACAAGAAATCCCGCCAATGCTGAATTGACGGCCTGGAGGGTCCCAGCGAGGGAAGAATCGATGGTGTCCATATCCTTCTCGCCCGTCAGTATTTATTACATAACACGCACTTACTGTGGGTTGTAACTAACCTTTCCAAAACGATTCAGAATGCGACCTTAGGGGAAACGAAATGTTATTTGAATGACATAAAAAATAAAATATCACTTACCCTGGGGTGTGATATCGTGAAATCTGAAAGTTGCGTGAACAATGGCCACGAGGAGCCTCCTATTATGACATTGATAAGAAGGAAAGAGAGAAAAATGGACAGGACATCACACACTTGAACAAAATGCGAGAGGCGCGCAGCGCGCCTGTGTATTGTGCTGTGACGGACAGTACACTGACCAAAGTAGTTATCATCCCGATGGCAGCGTATATTCCAATGTACAAAAGTGGATGTTCCATGGCACTAGGCCAAACGATACCAAAAGGACCGGGGGTTCTTGAGTCAAGACCTACCGCCTGTCCAAATTGCTGGATTCCGAAGTTGGTCTGGTCGTTGGCCGCATTCAAATTGATAGTTAAAATAGTCGGATATTGTACACCATACGGTGTACTACTGGTCTCATTTCTATATGCTTCTCCCCATGTCTAGAGGTAGTCGATCAGCTACGAGCTAAAGAGATTGTTGAATTAGTTCAACATACCCTGATCCATAATTTCTCAGCGATGCCCAAAAATTGGTTAACAAATACTATGACAGCCAAGATAAACCAGATTCGATACGAACTGAAAAAAAGGATTAAGATTTGCTGAAAGCGATGGAACGTTAGGACATACGACGCCTTCAGGTAGGTGTTGTAGATGGACCACTTTACACCACCTGTCTCCCTAAATTCATCCGATACCAATTTTCGAGGTTTCTTGACCTCTATCTTGGGCTCCAGTTGGTCTTCGAGAGCGGCCTTAGCTTCAGGTTGCTCGACCTCAACTTTGACCTCCTCATGCACTCGGATTGAAGATTCAACAACAATATCGCTGAGTACACCTTGCTCCCTCAACTCGTGAACCCCACCTTGAGTGTCAATACGACCGTCCAGCATACGTACAAGATAATGAGCGGCTGGAAGTACCAGGTTTACATGATGTGTCACGAGAACCTAAGACATATCGATATGTAAATGAAGAATTCGGAATGGGCGGAAATACATACGACTGTCCTGTTTGCCAACAGAGGACCACAGAGTAGTCGATCGAAGAGAAATCTGGCCGTGTGGCTATCTACTGCGCTCAGGGGGTCATCTAGAAGTACGAATTTTGTCCGGGCATAGACTGCTCGCGCGAGAGCGACTCTTGCTTTTTGCCCTCCTGATAGGTTGACGCCACTGTTTCAACCCGAAGAAATGCGGTAAAGTGGTTAAGAAGGACATTATTCATTGTAAATCAAAGGCGTACCGGGCACCAATTTCGGTGGCATCCCCATCTTCTAGCATTTGGAGGTCGGGAAGGAGAGCACAGCACTCGACAACCGCATTATATCTCTCCTCGTCGAATGGATACCCGAAAATAATGTTCTCTTTGATAGATCTATGGAGCAACCACGGCAGTTGAGCAGCGTATGAGATGCAATACATGAGGCCATTCTCGTCGACACGATTTGGATCTTTAGACAACAGGATTCTTCCCGAAACCAAGGTCATTTCGCCTAATATCGCCATCTAAGCCAAAAGAATGTTAGCGTACACGTAACGTTGAATCATACAAAGGACACTTGCAAGAAGAGCAGTTTTCCCCGAGGCAGTTGGTCCAGTCACGACGGTCAATTTGCCTTCCGGGAACTTGACAGATATGTCGCTCAGCTCAAACTTATGTACTTCGTTACTTTCCAACGTAGTGCTGTCAGATGAACTTCCCTCGTTTGCCACAACCGCGATCTCTGGAACACTTGTAGTAGCAGGAGGGTGACTTATTGAAGAAGTCCTAGCTTTATCCTTCTTTTCAACGACAGTCACTTCGTTCCACCGCAGGGTAGCGTTGCTGAGTCCCAAGCCTTCATCGACGATTGCATTAGATGGTTGAGAATTTCTCTTCAGCGTTGACACCTGTTCGGTGACTTCTTCTTCATCGAGGTAGACAGAAATCCGTTCCAGTGCAACCTGGGCCTGAGTTGCTTAGAGATTAGTATTTTATTCCTCAAAGAACGATGACTATGAGGAACCTGAAGAATCTGGACCAAGTAAGTGGGAAGCACTTTGAGAGGGGCTCTACCAAAAATTCATCATACGATCAGTGCCAAAGAAAATAACTAAATATTAGAGTCCCATACCTGACCATGCTGAACAAAGCAATCGCCTGTTGGAGGCGAATTTTCGACTGAATGAGTAAACTTGTGACAGGAAATTTGTCGAAACTTACCGTGAACGCTGTGCTTATAGTCAACTCGTTACCGCTCATCACATAGGCAAAAAACGATATGATAGACACCAGTATCGGGGCACTGTTGGTAAGTAAATGGAACAGTATCTGGTTGATCCGGGCTGAAATGGGTAAGGCCTTTAAACTAATGCTACTATGCGCTTGAGATGTTATTCACCTTTTCTGATCCACTTCAGTTCCAATTCTCTTGCTTCCATTGCTCTCGCAATCCATCGTTCCTCCCACGCAAAAAGTTTAATGAATTTGATCTAACAAAGAGCATTGAAGGCGTGTTAGTGTACACCAAAGTTTAGAGGACTTACGGCCCTGATCAACTCGTTTAGCACACCCATACGTTTATCTTGGGCACTCATGATACCTTTATTGATTCGGACATTTCGACGGGCGAGGAAATTGTTCAGGGGCCAGCCTACTACCAGGACCAAGAAACCGGCGAATGCACTAATGCCGAGAAGTCTGAAAAAAATATTAGGGACGAGGATTTTGCTCTTGAGAACGTCATACTGACTGGTAGAGAAATGTGCATGCAATGATGATCTCGAAAGGAGCTGCAGAAAGACAGGGGTAGTTTTATTCTCAGAACGTAAGATTTGTGCAACATACCTCCGTAAAGGTTGAATATGATTGTGACCATTCTTGATATCTGAGGTGGAGTGGATAAAATGTCCGCCATTAGAAAAGAAAAGACTTACTCTGTTAGAGTCACTGGACATAAGATTAACAATTTTACCCGTACTGGCGCCTGGCTTGGGATCATCAGAAGTGTCGGACTTTCCTTTGCTACCCGCTTTTCCTTCTCAGACAGTTAGACCGAATGTCGACTTTTTTAATATAAGATGGGCGTACCTTTACGCCCGGAGGTCGGAGGAGCTTGCGACATGGAATCTGTCACCTTTGATTGGTCGACGATAGCGGAGAAATCCTTTCTTTTCAATGCTTTCGCATATATGGATGTCATGAGTTCCGAACGTATCCTGGTTGATGCTCGACGAGCGAACCAGAGATGTTGAAGGTCGGATTGAGTCTGATTCATATTGCATGTCAATTTGATTTGTCAACCAAGGTAATGGTGATTCCCAAACCTTCAGTATAGTGCAAAAGAATGCCAAAAAGCCATATGTGTAAGCCTCCACCTTTTTTTCAGGGGTAATTACTTCAACGTCAATTGTATCGAGGATTTTTCTACAAGACCAAACGGACAATATCAGCCAACTAAGTATTTCGCGTGGCTTGAAGTTGACACATACTTCAAAAAATATGGGCCGGTGTATTGCAGTACCACGCTCACAATGGTCAGAGTAAGGTCAATTCTACGGTCAAATATCAGCAAAAACCATTATTTTAGTCACGGTTCCATACATGATATCCAGCGAATTCGCGGCCCATATGCGACGAAATAAACTCGTTTGCCTATCAATTTGTTTTCATAAGCCACGACACAGCATTAATAACGTATACACAAACCGCAAAGCACTGAATTTTGCGAACAGGGGGCGCGATTGCATGGTTGGACTGATATTCCAAACGTCCTTTTCATGGAGGGTAGCATATCGACCCTATAGTGTGCGTGTGAGCCAGCAAGGGAAAGATAAATGGATCGGACTCACTGATCGGATAAGAGGGTAAATCCAGGAGAAGGACACCCACTGCCACAAGGTAGCATAATCCTCCGTGGTTAGAGTGTGGCCCTTATATCAATCAGCGACGTAGGATGATGGTTGATGTTTTTACTCACAATTTCTTGTGGATCGACCTTCGCGCTGGGTAATTCCGATGGTATATTGAAGATGATGATCAACGAAGACACGATCGCAAGAAGGTTGACACTTCGCAACAGTAAGGAGAGTTGCGAAGGTAGAGGGGAAAGCAAGACAGCGTAATCGTAGATAATCCCTCCGATATCTACAATAGCACCAACGAAGAAAAGCAGGTAGATGACAACGACGTCGTAGGGGGCAGACTTGGATGTTGATGGTACCAAAGGGCGAATGGCGGTATAGATCCATGAAAACGCGAGAGCGTAGCAAAGGATGCCGTCTACGTTGTTGTGCGAATCGTAAAGTTGGAAAGACCCACTGACTATCCAGCAGAGTCCTTCTGCGGCACCGATGAAGGCGAACGCGACATGGTGTCGACGAACGTGGGATTTTGGTAGCTCTTCGATATTGTCATTCTCAAAGGCGCGTCCTATTGCAGATTTGTTGTCAAGAGCTTCAGCTTCACGAAGAGTGAGGAAGTTGTGCAAAGGTGATTGCAAAAAACGACAAAGTCGTTGTACTGGTCGTGGTTTGGGAAGTTTGGATAGACACAACAGGCCGACAAGTCCGAAAGGGAGTAATGCAGACCACGATGCACGAATGCACGGGTCATTGAACTCGAAAACACTTCTGTTATTGCAGATACTCATCTGCCTTTCAAGCTTGCTGAGCGGGCGCTGCAGTGGGCTGCGTTGCAGTTTGACATGTCCGACAATACTTTTTTATGTTGCTCGAGGCAGTGTCGCACGCACGAACACCCATCACGTCGAGCTTTGCCGGCATCCACCATGGCCACCTGACGCGAGTAGCCACCAAGGGCGTTATCCACCTCCAGACTTATTTATACGACGTCTAAACAGTTCAACTGCGACTACCTTGTCTGCCGAGACGACGGCCCACGATGTTCGGATATCCGATGGCTGGGTTGAGGTCCCATGCTCAACGCTGACCGGGGGGTTGATGGGAACGCAGACAGCGACGAGGAGATAGGGTTCTTGAACGGGCGGCCATTGGATGCTCAATGCGAAAAGTCGAGAGTAATTCTTCCCATGGTGAGCAGGCTATCTGTTTCAGCAGCAGTCCTGCTTGATGTTCATCAACTAGGTCCCCATCCACCCTAGCAATGCCAGATCGGGGCCGCCATGATCGTCTAGAGTGCCCACCATGTGCTGTGAAGAGCCGCATTTGTTCCCCACAACATCAACAATCTCGCTCATGTCGTCTTTAACGACGCTGCCAGCCTTCAGGCAGCTGCGAGACCATATGGCATATGCTCATCGATTTGTGCGTTGCCACACGCCCTGTGCTTTAATGACGCCCTCTGACACAAGTACTTAGCTCCGCGTTGTCGCATTCAAACCCTAGGTTCCCTTCCCAGCGACGAATCTATTCATTGTCGGCATTGACGAAACTCGTTTGAATGGTGGTTAACGGTTGTGTGGGTACAAACACGCAGGCGTCGTTGAAATTGTAGGGGTGACGGCCGAACAAAATAGGTGTTATATCTTTCTGTGCTTGTGAGTATCACAATCTAAACCTCATCTACGTCGCTGAGCTGTGATGACTAGCTGATCGTATATTATTACTCCCTCATCATCGGCTTGCTCTATCGTCATCATCACTCCGCAATCATACTCGATTCAATGGCAGCAAGGTGTATGAGATCAAAACCTTTTGGCTTTTGCATGGCCGGTTCAACGCTACCGAATCTCTGAGTTCAAGACGTCATGCTGGATTTCTGGTTTAATGGGTTGACTATGGGGATCCTATCGATTGCACTAGGCTCTAAGGACGTTTGAGACGAGGCTTTGACACAGTGGCGTAGTATCTGGGGTTTGGAGTGCGATTGCAAGTTTCAACGTGAGTATCCATTTCAAACAATATTGCTCATGAATGATCTTCGGCTGAGACTATTGGCTCTAACAGAGCACCCGGCCAGAGTTACTACCGCCTTGCCAGACTCATATAAGGCATGGTTTACCATGCGGCTACTGGCAAATGATTCCTAACACCTGATACGGCCTCTTTCGGCCAGGTGACACGAGCAGCGGTTGTTGAAAACGTCGTTTCAAGGACTACATTTGAGCCGAAGGGCTTCAACCTGCGACTAGTAACAGGGACTTCTTAATGCTCTCATCACAACTTATGGCTGATTCAGAGTGCTGTTTCTTCCTCAATAAGCCAATATGGTTTCTACTGATTTCACTATTTCGAAAACGATTTGTACCAAACGCTATCTTTGTGTCGATGACGTTGAATTAGGACCATTAACACTATAAATTTTATATATATCATCCTCGTGTTTCCCTGCCTGCAGCATGCCTACTCGCAGCGACTGTGCAAGGCGATCATTCTTTCCCCCTTCTTCAACTCGCTGTCTACAGCCCAGACGTCGGCGGAGGACTACATAATACGTGAGTATAGTCGTTTTTCAGGTCCTAAATTTCAGGCATCTTACCACATCTCTCTAGACGAACTCACAAAAAATGGCCACTCTCAACGTACGCCAGGGCCCACCCATCGGGACCGCTCTCGTCGTAGTCAACAAGGACCCTCCACCCATTGTGGTACGTTATTTTCTTACACCCACAAGACTTACCTTGACTCGTTTTCGGGCAGAGGCTGCAAGGTTTGGAAAGACCTGTTTCCTCGCTGGCGGAGAATGTGCAAAAGGTCATGGGAGCATTCTACGATGTCCACAAGGCTCTTATAGCCCGCAAAGGTCTACACAAAGGGACGATCGAGCGATTCAAAGAGGCTAAACACCTGTTTAGAACTGAATGCGAGAGCCTTCGACAGGTTCTACAGAGTGGATACCGTCACGCAGTAGACTTCACTTCCTCATGTCAACGTGCTCCAAATGACCGTCATATCTCTGCGAAAAGATGTCAACTGTCAGGAAAGAGTGTTCTCCGAGATCTGCAAGAGGTCAATAGAGTTTACGATAGAGATTTGCAGAGCTTTCGGACTCAGGAGAAAGATTTGAAAGACCAACTGACCGAGAAGAACAAGAAAAGTGGTAAGTGGCCTGCGTTTTGTGTGTGTGCGTTTAATGTCGTGTTTCTTATTCCTAACTTTACAAAGGTCAATCTCGATCATCGACACTCGACTCACAACAACAGCAAACCCCGAAGGATGCGCACCCGGAACTCACGGTGACGACGCTATTCTCTGCACTGGAGGATGTGAGATCTTCTCTATGGGACATTCTTGCGTTCTGGGAGAACCATGCCGCGTTCCTTACCCTGATCGTGAATCGGCAAAGTAACTTTCCGTCACCTGGGGATGAAACGAAGGCAACGGTCGAGATCTGGATCAAATACCAGGCTGCCCTTTTGCAGGCCAGCAGCTCTATAGCACAGTCTGCAGACGCTATGACTATCGATCCAGCTATTGTGCAGACGAACGGAAAGACCAGGCGAAGGAACACATACCCTCAGGCCCGTGCTGACGGCGGCAAACTCCCGTTGAACGACAGACGCTCGTATCCGGCTGGTGCAGATAAGGCTAATCGTAGCGATGAGGGCCTGTATTCGTGGTGGAAGAAGATTTGTCGGTTTTTCTCTCATTCGAAATAGTCAGCTAGTCGTACATTTTATTTATCATTTGAAAATCGAACCCTTAGTTCTGTAGTTACGTGCACTCTTTATTGATAGCTTACTTCTTTTCCTCCACGGCTCGATAGGTTTATATTGATCTACCATCGATTGGAGAATATATTAAGACTTGAGATAAGATGGATATGTCCAACGTCATGAGGATTCCTCATGCTGAAGGCGAGGCGTTTGAATTTGAACATTTGATTCTTATATGATCTCAAATTGTCTCCCAAACGTTCCTAGCATACAACGAGCGTTACGACGATGAGCACAGACTCGACTGACCCCGCCATCGCATTCCTCGATTCGGCCAAGTTTTTCGACACCGTGGCGCTAGCTCGAAGCACGGAGAAGGCTTTAGAGATCATAATGCCATGGTGCGAGATGAAGGAACCGTAAGCATGGTTCATTACCTATCGTTACCTCAACATTACATGTTATTTCTTTAGCTCACAACTTGGTATTGTAAAAGATGTGCAAAACCAAGCCATCATTTATTCCAAAGCCATTCGTTCCAGTGTCGATGCTGCTCATGTTGGATTCACGATCTGCGATGATGCTTTAGCGCTTATTAAATTCATTCCGCATTCAACTCCCGAAGACCGAATTGCGTTTTTGAAAGGAGTGAAGGACTTGACACAGCAAGGATACGACAAGGCAGTAGAGGCAAAGTTGGGTTTTATTCACGTTCGTACGACGGTGGAAGAGGCAAGTACAATATTTGTCTGAAAGGCGGCCTTTCTGATCTCATGAGAACGGCAGCTTCTGAATAAGATAAAGGCCGAAAAAGATTCCACAAGGGATTGCGGTATTACCGAGATGCAAACACTGCTTTCCAAGGGCGTACAGGACTTGGAGCAGTTCAGCATTATATTAACAAAGTTTGCTGCCTGGTGGAACGAAATGGCGATGGAAACGAGTTCACAATTACGGAGGGAGAAGATGCTCATGCAGGCATTTACTAACCTTCAGCTGACGTCTCTCGAGCAGAAATGGAAGGAGCATAGGAGTCGGTATGCGGCGTATGTCAACGAGGTGAGCGGCACGACGTTTAGAAGGAGTAAAATTGAATACCTCTCAGATTAGCATTGTTCAAGATCGATATCCCGGTTTGTTTGACGAGTCCAAGCCTGCGACATTTGGAGGACCACAATACGCTCCGCCTCCGGGACCGCCTCCAGGTTACGCTGTGCAACAGCAAGACAAGGCGACGGAGACCACGGAAACGCACAGTTCGGACCATTGGAGGTTCTTGCCTGGGTTGCATCGACCAAAACCAATCAGGTCCCCAACGGTCATTATAAGCGAGGAGTTGTCATCGACGTCGTATCTATCAGCATCGTTATCGACTGTGCAGGTTTTGGAGCCACACAGGTGCTTGGTGATTCTTCAGTTCCAGTGCCATCCATCTCCTTCCCGCCGATTCAACGCTCTGCGGATCAAGTGGAAACTGAAATCTGTCCGCGGAGTACATCCATCCAAGATGATTGACGTCGCGCCCAAATATGCCATAGGCGCAAAAAACGAAGAAAGCCACCACAGGAAGTATAGTTTCAGTATCCCAGCTCAGTTCAGCGTGGGTGGATTTAACACGGGCCCAGAGGTCAACGCCGAGTGGCAAGTGAGGAAACAACTCGCACATGCCATGACCATCACTGGGTCCATCCGTGGACACAGTCAAGATTCAGCCGAATGGAGCGTGGAAGAAAACGCGAGCGCTATGACGGGAATTCCTCCCCACTTTTGTATCGCAGCCGTTGTTCAATACGAGGGCATTGTGATGATGGAACTGGATGTCCTGGCGAAGCAGAGAGGAACAGGGAGCTGGTGGAGCTCTAGAAACCAGGCCAAGGAAGATTTTGTTGTGGATTTTGAGAAAGCTCGACGTGAATTTCCGGAATACATGCCATCCCATAACTGGACTTCCTGGTTCCCGTTGATCACTGGCGAAGTTGCAGGGGGTGCTGTGGTACACCCACAGGAGGCAGTGACCAGAAATTAGTTGCATTCAACGTTGGTATTTGTGAGCAAGTGACTTGTGTGAACAATCCATTTCAATCTGGAACTTCAAGAGCATCAGCAGCAAATTGGCTTGAAATTTTACTACTTACATACTCATTACTCACGTTTCGCGTAGATATGTTTAGATAAGAGTCTAATTTCAACGAAGAAATAACGAGCAGCAGTTTAAGATCAAGAACTTTAGGTTCCGTGGTTGAGCTTTTGAACAACTTTTGAAGGTTGTGTTCCATTCGTGTAACTGTTCATTCCAGTTTTGATCTCCGATTCAACAATACTGCTATATACTTATGTAATTAATTAATTAATTAATTAATAGTTTTATCTTTTCACTAAGTAAGTTGCCAAGCTAACCTAACCCAATTCGATTGCATCCTTCGCAACCGTCTACCACAGCTATATCTTTGGGTTTTCGACGCGATATGGGCCTTTGTGAGGACCATGGCCCATTAGACTTTAGCAGTCAATGCGTACGACTATCATGGAGCGCATTTCTTCCAGCAGTCTTCGTTTTCGCTTTGTGCTTATCGACTATACCCCTACCACAACCTGCCCGACGGATACTACGATTTCTAGGCGCGCCATTCAAGACTTACCTGACGTTACATGAAGCGGAGGCCATTGATATCACCGGAGAGAAAGGTTTTGATGGAGACGACACGGAGATTGTGTTGGAAGTGTCCCATATCGCCCCCCTTTGGCGCACTGTGGTATTTGTATTCGTAGGAATCGTGCAGTGTTTCTGCTGGGTCGCACATGGCTCATTCCTCATATACAATGATACAACGGATATATGGGCAGGAGTGGCTTCATTCCTTGTAGCTTTTGCTTGGATGTACACCGTCGTCCGACCCATCGTTATTCCGCCAGCGACCGGCCCCGCCGACATGTTCACATTGTATTTAATCCTGCTATTCACCTCAATCCTTCAATTTGGCGGAGCTTTATTCGATAACCGTGTCTTAGGGGCCCCGCCTCCATCTAATCTTGCCCTGCTTGGTATGCTCACCAATTTACTTTCCCTCATACTCCTATTGTCTGTAGTTGTCACAATACCTTTGGCACTCCCGAGCAACCGCGTTGATCCTAAGGAAATTGTACGTGGTTTATATGTGGCAGGCGTGTCTTTCTCTAACTTTCCATAGGGGCATTCTGTCTCGCCGGAGGACTACACTAACCTGTGGGGATGGATTACTTTCAAGTGGGTTTACCCCTTGGTTAAACGGGTACGTTGATTCCATATTCTCTCTATTGACTCGGAGCTCATCTGAACAATAGGGAACAAATACTACGCTTGAAGAAAAGGACGTATGGGATATGAGTCCCACAATGCAATCGAGGCCTATTTTTGTCAAGTTCAGCTCCATCAAACGTTCCACCCTGCTCCGTCGCCTATGGGCGGCCAACTCCCTTGATCTCATGTCAGTTGGTTGAGCATATGCTCGCATTGTTAGATTCTCACACATACGACTATCTAGCTTGGATTTCTCCTTAACTTTTGTCAGCGTGTTGTTTAACTATGCAGGTCCTTTTTTCCTAAAGTATGTGCCATGTCTAGCATTCTCCAATAAAATTCTAACTTATCTTAAGGCGGATCCTAGATTTAATTGACTTGGAAGAGCCAACGCCGGAAAGCCGCACGCGAGCATACATATATGCGTTCCTCGCGTTCACATGTTCCATTTTGAAGGTTTGGCCAATCACCATCAACTTTGTTGACACCGGCATGATATTTCTATAGGCACAAGCTGACGTTCAGCACCTATGGTTTGGCCGACGGGCAGCAACGCGGATTCGCTCCGAGCTGATGGCGGCGATATACGACAAGGCATTGAAACGCAAAGATTTCTCAGGCGTCGTCAACAAAGACAAAAAAGAGGAGGAAGTTAAGGAATCCCCATCAAATGGTGTCGAGACCAAAGAGTCCAAACGTGTGTCTCCTATAAATTACAACACGATTTTCGTCATAATGCTGATGCGCCCTCGAAGGCAAATCAAAAGCGAAGAAGAAAGAAGAAAAGGAAAAAGCAGCTAAAGCTGATGACCCCAAAGCCGGAGCTGATGTTGGAAAAATAGTCAACCTTATGGCTGGGGACGCCAATAGGGTAGGCCACCATTATTCGATGCAAACCACAATCTCATGTTGTTCATAGATTTCTATGACAATTTCAGCCTTGTACTTCATATATGGCGGTATGCTTCATCAAACGGTCCCTTTCGACGAGTTCTAATCATCTTTGATACAGCGCCCTTTGAGATTATCATCGCTGGTGTATTCCTGTATCAGTTAAGCGCGCCACTTTTTCAACATCGACGAATACTTACCTTCGTTCTTAGACTATTGGGTCTCAGCGCTTTTGCAGGATTTGTAGTATTGCTTGTCGGATGGCCTCTCAACAGCTTCATCGCTCGCCGAAGTATCAGAATCCAGAAAGGCGTGCTTGCTGCACGAGACAAGCGTATGGGAGTCCTTAATGAGTTAATTGGCGCAGTGCGTTCCTTAATATATTGTCTGTACCTCCCGATAACCTTGCAAACACGAACCAGGTCAAATTCATCAAGTTCTTTGCTTGGGAAGAGCGTTGGATTGGCAAGGCCCTAGACGCACGAGAGTTTGAAATGAAATGGATGGTTAAAGGTGATTTAGAATCATGTTACCTGTATTGTTCATGCTAACGCAAAACTCTCAGCTCGTATCAACTCGGTTTTGTTTGGCCTTCTCTGGACGACTGCTCCGATCTTAGTATCCATCATCTCGTTTATGGCCTATGTTCTACAGGGCAATGAGCTGACCATTAGTACTGCTTTCACGGTTAGTTATCTTGCCATCCCACCTTTGTCACACCTAATATACGCGTTAAATCACAGGCAATTGCTCTATTCAATATGGTCAGGTAAGTTTGTATGACGTAACTTATCAGGTGGTCATTATAATTAATAATGGCACCCAGAGCACCACTGAATGTTATCCCAACCTGGATCGTCCAAATTTTGCAGGTTAGTGGCAGACGCCATTTTTTTTGAGTCCCCTAACCTGTATATGATCTTCAGACTGGTGTCGCGCTCAATAGGATTTCTGTCTATCTCGACGAAGAAGAGGTCACAGATCAGGTTTCTTCGCTCAAGAAGGACTATTCGGAGCCCCTATTGCCTGGTGCGGACGATGAAGGACTTGGGCTCGAGAATGCGTCTTTCAAATGGAATGAGGTAACGGATGCAGTGGATAAAGATAAAGGCAAGAGTGACGGGAAAACTACCTTACCTACTACCACTGCCGACCTGACTGCCGACGACGCCAGCACAACCGTTGATGATAACGCCTCTGAAAGGAGTGTTACGGGACCTCAAGACCGAGTGTTCGAGTTAAGAGATATATCTGTCGTTTTCCCGCAGGGTGAATTGACTGTTGTTACTGGACCAACCGCTTCTGGGAAAACTGCACTTCTCGTAGGTTCTATTATCTTTAGAGCACGATCTAGTCATTGAACTCACATATATAGCTCGCCGTTCTTGGTGAATTGACCCTTACAAAAGGACGTATAATTATGTCCAAGGAGCCGTCGCGCGTCGATGAGAACGGACTCATGCACTGTATCTCCTACGCGGCCCAATCGCCATGGTTAAGGCACCAATCAATCAAGGACAACATCCTGTTTGGGTACCCGTACGATGAGGCACGATATAACATGGTTATCGATTCCTGTGCTCTCAGGCCCGATTTGAAGATGTTAGAGGACGGCGATGCAACAGAGATTGGAGCAAGGTCGGTTGTTTTTTTTTTTTTCCCTATTGCTCTCCACTTTGATATTGAAGCATTGTCTACCAGGGGTGTGAGTTTATCAGGAGGACAGAAAGCAAGAGTTGCGCTGGCACGAGCCGTTTATGCTCGAACCAAATATGTGCTGCTGGACGACCCTCTCAGTGCGGTCGACAGTCATACCTCAAGGTTCCTTTATGAGAAGCTTTTGCGAGGCCCACTTTTGGCTAACAGAACTGTCGTGAGTATACCTCGTCGTCTATCTTTGTAAAGCGTGAATCACTCACTCCGTCTAGGTACTGGTAACACATCATGTCGAACTTGTGCTTCCTGGGGCCCATTATCTTATCCGTATGCTTGATGGCCGCATCGACACCCAAGGAACAGTCAAGGAACTCAGGGAACAAGGTGTTCTAGAAGAAATTAAATTGGATGCCTCTGTTGACGCGCACAAGGAAGAGGCTATTGAGGCGGATGCAGCTGCGATTGAAGAAACCCTCGAAGATCCTTCTAAAACGGCCGACGCTACCAAAAAGCCCAGGAAACTTGTCAAAGATGAGCATAGAGAGACAGGGGGAGTCAAGTGGTCTATCTACAAGAGTTACCTCAAGGCCTCGTACGTCTTTATTGTTCTTGGGCGATAATTCCTGACATTGATTCAACGTTGATCTAGCTCGTACTGGACATGGGCTTTCCTAGCCTTGATCATTGTCCTAATTCAATTTTTGAACATTTCCGAGAAACTTTGGATCAAGGTCAGCATGTTGGTTTCAAAATATGTCCTTGCTTATCATTTCATAGACTTGGGGTGAAGCGTATAAGATCGGCAACGAGACTTCTCCAGCATTCTACGAGTTCCGCACGTTTGCCACCGCTGAACACGAAGCATCTATGGATGGCCTTTCCATGAATCATCAACATTACCATACTTATCAGAGCCTAGCGCCCCCAAAAGGCATATTTGGTATTCAATGGCCTAATGCCTCTGAACATCCCCTCTTTTACATCGGGATCTACGCTGGCATTGGTATGGCAACTGCACTAGCAAGTATCACTTCAGTAATGATTCAGTATACGGGTGCATTGCGAGCCTCCCGCATTCTTTTCAAGTGCGTGAATACTTGATTCTTTCCATATCTCCGTGACCTTAGGGCTAATGTCATACTAGGCAACTTCTCGTAACTGTTGTACGAGCGACCTTCCGATTCCATGATACAACCCCACAGGGTATGCTGCTATTCTTTTCGCTTGTTTTGCCGGTCTCATTCTTTTGTTAGGCCGCATGCTTAATCGATTTGGGAAGGATGTAGAAACCATTGACTCCTCCCTAGCTGGATCTTTGCAAGCCGTCAACTCCTCTCTGATGGGATTCTTTGCTGCCATCATCACTGTTGCGTGAGTTTAACTTTAATACTCAATTCATTTCTGCTCTCATATATTTGGCCAACAGCGTTGTCTTCCCTTACTTCATCATTCCAGCAATTTTCATAGGCTTTGCTTATCGTTCGTTGGCGATCGGATATCTCAACACTGGCCGAGACCTTCGAAGAATGGAATCTAATTCGAGGTCCCCTATCTTTTCAGACTTCGGAGAGCTCCTTGAAGGAATTGTCACCGTCAGAGCTTTCTCTGCCGAAAGGAGATTCTTGGATAATTTGCACAAGAAGATTGATGTTACCACCAAGGTATGTATTTTATTGTTAATATTTGCTTTACTACTTGATGACACGATCGATAAAGATGTGGTATACTTTCTGGATGACCAACCGATGGCTGCTACTCAATTTCGATGCTCTCGGTGCACTTTCTGTACTGGTTACCACATTGTTCTCTATAGCTACGCTCGCAAACGGTGCCGGCCTCGCTGGTCTCTGTATTACAAGCGCAATGGCCTTTACATCTTCAGGTACGCTGGCTATCTTCGTACGATTTTGCTTGTTAATCATATCACGTGATCGCAGTTTATTGGGCGTGTCGATTCTGGACTGGTAAGTCTTTCTCTTTCGGTCATACGATGCATGGTCTAATGCTTTGCCTGCAGGTCTCGAGCTCGATCTGAAGTAAGTGGTGTATAATACTGACTCTGATTGGTGCTCAATTTCCAATAGCTCTGTTGAACGTGTCGTTGAATAGTCAGTTTTCCCATCTTCCATCACAGAATTTGGACTGACATACCGCAAAGCCTTGATCTTCCTCAGGAACCGCCCGCAATAATTGAATCAAATCGCGTACCCGCTTACTGGCCATCGAGTTCTAATAACGACTCGCTCGTTGTCGTCGAAGATTTGGAGATCAAATATGCCCCAGATCTGCCGGCCGTTTTGCATGGCGTGTCGTTCTCTCTGAAAGCTGGGGAAAGAGTTGGCCTTTTAGGTCGCACTGGTACGCCTTTAGCAACCTCGCCTCGACCTATTCTAATATACATTATAGGAAGTGGAAAATCTACACTTGCTATGAGTATTCTGAGATTTGTTGACCCCACCAATGGTCGAATCATGATTGACGGAATTGACATATCTACTATTGGAATTCACGACTTGCGCTCACGACTAGTAAGCATTCTGTTTATACCTGGCCCACTTGATCTTACGATGTACTTCTACAGACCTTCATCCCTCAAGTAAGCATTATTTGAATGGCGAAGAGCAACATCTGATATATTACAGGATGCCACTCTATTCTCAGGGACGTTACGAGACAACCTCGATCCATTTGGTACGTCTCATCAAATTAAGTTCTACGCATGGCTAATCATTTGCTAGGTGACCACACTGATGCTGAATGCCTGGACGTGTTGCGCAGAGTGCATATGATTACGGACAGTCCACATTTGTCTCTCGAATCGTCCAGAGATCAGAGTGCATCATCATCGCGCAATCCAACCAGACCTTCAACCCCAACGGGTCACGATCGCGAAAGCACCATTGACACCATGTCAGCAGCTTCAACCAATGTTGACTCCAAGGCTTCGGTGTCGCTTGATACCAAGGTATCTGCAGGGGGAACTAACTTCTCGCAGGGTCAAAGACAATTGATTGCGATGGCCCGGGCGTTGCTTCGTCGCAGTTCCATTATTGTATTGGACGAGGCTACCAGCAGCATCGATTTTGCGACGGATGCCAAAATCCAAACTACCATTCGTGAAGAGTTTACCAATTCTCTTCTTCTGACAGGTGATTTGACTCTGGATTATACACTCTATCTTTGTGACTAATGGCATATACCCCAGTCGCACATCGTCTTCGTACTGTCATTGACTATGACCGTTTAATCGTTCTGGACAAAGGACAGGTAGAGACATCTCCGTTTTCTAACCACTTAATTCACGAACTAACCCACGATTTCAGATCGTCGAGTTTGATACCCCTTGGAATCTAATCAACAAGGAGGATGGAATATTCAGAAACATGTGCATGAAGAGCGGATCTTTCACTGAGCTGGAATCGGCCGCGAAAGCTAAAGCTAGTTCGAATGCTTGATTTATGTTTTTCAAATTTTGAATAGTTCTAATAGTAGCTCATTTGGATGCGATGTTGTCTTAAATATATATATTTGTGTGTATAACTCGGAAGGATCGTCAAGCCCATACTTCCCTTTCGCGCTTTGGAAACGCGAAACTATTTTTCCTGAATCACGTGCCTTAGGATAGGGTTGACGATGTACGTGTTCGATAACCAGTACTCAGGGTGACATTCTTTTACCTTCAAATATCTTGTCTTTTCCTCAAACATCGACATTGCATCAACATTGATCCCTCCTGTACATCGATAATCACAAGATCACTCGACTAAATAATCGTATAACCCGTTCGAATTGCGGGTTCGCAAAGCGGAGTCGTGGTGGAAAAAATTGGGTATCAGGCTCGAGCCATGGGGTATTGGAAACTCCACCTTGACGTCTAAGGTTTATGGTAACGTCGTGCATAACAAGATCGAGGCCCACAAACATATACTATGCAAACCATACTAGCCTTTTGGGTCAACCTACTGCAGCCTGTGTTTTACACCTTTCTGAAGATTACAGGCTTACAAACAAATCTCAACCTTTCTCCACGTTCATGTTTACATACATCGCCAACTCTCAACGCACTGGTTTCATGTTTAGACACCTTTACCGTTCCTCACGCTTTCTATGATGCTGCGACGTATAATTTGGCTCAGCCTGTTGGAAATCAACGAAGAGATTGGGGACTTGCTGTGGCATCGCTGCTCTCGGTTGACGGGGATTGTTCAACGACATCAGTCCCCCATTCTCTCCAAGGATTGTATGCTATTGAGCCTTTTGGGAACTTTTGTCTACTGTATGAAGTAACGTCCCGGTGCGGAACATACCTCAAGGGCTGGGGTTTCATGATTGTTCCATCATCTCGCTCACGGACGTCAAGAGATCTTCATATATCCGCCCCTCATCCAGGTTATGATCTGGGTACTGTGCAGCAGGCAGCACATATTTTCGAATCGACAGGATCCAAAAGTCTTCTTGTGACCGGTCGGACTCGTACTGCCTATCTAGACAATTCAAATTGCATTCTCCCTGTTTCGCCCACCCAGGATTACTATCGAACGGACCCTGCACATAATGACGTGATTATCGCTTTTCTCTTTTCTTAAATTAAAATTGAACTAAATTTATCAGGAAGAACCTTTTTTTGATGCAAGTGTAGCTATCTACCAATGGCAACATCGAAAATCAGGATGCTCCCCATCTTCTTGCAGCTTTCTGCAACTTCATGGAAAGGGATCTTTGACGTGTCCCTCCGATCATATTTTCCTCTCTTCAGGAATCGGTGAGTTTAGATCCTGCTTGTTGGGTCGTGACTAAGTTCAACTGCCTACAGGAAACTCATCGTCATCCAAGGCTTGGTACACCGATGATGTCGATCGCCCAATAAAAAGACTTCAGCGAACATTGAAGCAGAGCTTTCCATCCTGGAGGGTGTCACTTCCGTCGGATAGCAATTGCCCTCTGACAGCCACCAAAAACGTTGTGGGGAGGCACATTAATGGAATTCATATTCCACGTGTCTGTAACAGGGCTGCCACCAGCAAAACGGCCACAGGCGAATTTCTGCATGCCGAGCAGGCAAGCGTATCTCGGAACCCTACAAATTACGATTCTTGGTCGCGTGCTGTATTGGAGGCCTTTGATGCCACTTGCGCTGATGGCATGGCTGTGGATTCGATGACCAAACTTTGTGTTCCTTTGACCTTGAGAGAAGAAGGACGATCAGGTTGTTTCAGGACTTCAAATTCGGGGAGTCGATGGTACATGATGTTGTCTTGCTTTGTAATATTTTGAGTGTTTTGAAATCATCTAGGTGTCGTAATAACCGATTTTACCGACATGGCGTCTTGTCCTCCTAGTCTGCTTAATCAAATGAAAGAATTCTTCAGACCGCAACCCTTTTACTATTTTGTGAGCTCGTGTTGATTTGTCCGGCTATGATTGCATACACACGTCAAAATGAAGAATATAAATGGGGTTCACGGGTCCGCACAATCATGTTCAACCAACAATCACTATCATCTATATGAAACTACAACACTGGTCAATGGAGAACGCAAAATGGCCACAACACTAACTTGGTCGACCGGACATACGTCGCGAATGTCGCTGATGCACATGTTCTGGCTGCTGACCGCCTCAATTCCTATGCACGTCCTCTCGTTGCGGGAGAGGTGTTCTTCATCACTAACGATGAGCCTATGCGGTTCTGGGATTTTTGGAATGGGATCTGGGACCGCTTCGATAAGGTGTTTTCTGGGGGACGCCTCAAGAGGAGTACTAGCTGAAGAAAGACTCAAGTTCCTAGCGCACTCTTGTGTAAATGCTGGGGCTTTTTTCACTTAGGCGCCCACACTGATCTGCGTTGTCCACCCGCGGGAAAGGCTGATGCCAAGTTCGGATGAACTTCATGACTTCAATGAATTTTACATGTACGAGTCTTCCCATGAGGTTTATAAATATTATTCAAGTTATTTATCATATTCAGAGATATGTATTCGGTACACCATAAAAGCAATGCTCTCATGAAATTTCTTCACTATGTCATCGGCCGGTCTTATATTCACAGGACCCGGGAAGCTCCCGTGCAGGCATGTCCGGATTTTCGCGGATTTGAGGCCAAAAAATGGCAATTTCTTTGTCCAGTTCTCGCGGATTTGAGGGCGCCGCAGGCAAAATTTTGGCCAAACAAAGTCCGGTTTGGCGGATTTGAGGCCCATATTTTTAAAAAACTTCTGTAGTAATTGTTCAAAGGCGGCATGCCGCAACCATTTTTTCCCAGCTGCAGCTAATTGTTGGCCAAATTTGGGGCCGGGATCCCTCTTAGATTGCAATGATTGGCCAGCGTCTATTATCTAAGAGCGGTAGACGATGGAAATCAACGGGAACGCACAGTAGTAAATCGAAGCAAGGTTACATTTCCTATATACAGCATATTGGTGAAACTTGAAGATGTCTTTTCTCTGCTACCCTGACATATTTCTTCACTATCCTGATAACTAGTAATGGAGGCCTGTAACACCTAAATATCTACTCCATATGTTTCTTTTGCAATCAATTAATGAGTTGTCGAGCCGTCGAGTGGTTTTGCAAGCTCGCCCCGCAGGGCTGAAAAAAAAATTCCTAATCGGGAAAGCCCCTATCGGGCATTGTCCGGTTTCGCGGATTTGAGCCCCAAAATCTCGCGGATTTGAGGGCAAAAATTGGGATCCCAGGCGGACATGCTTATAGGGGAGCTTCCCGGGTCCTATATTCACCCGTTGAGTTTTTGTCGAAGTCAAAAAGTGCACGTGATTGTGCAAATTTCAGGTTCCTACTGTCTCCAACAACTTGCCTTTCTCGCTTGCTATTTCGTGTGAAGATATGCCTGGAGAAGACAAAAGACTTCGAAAAAACCTCGTGCAATGTCAGGGTTGTTGGAAATCTACAAATGATGGGGTCACTCTCTTCAAATGCGGAGGCTGTCAAGCATCGTATTACTGTGTACGTCGTTATTCAGTGTTTGACTATCTTATGGACAATATATCATACTCACTTCACTGACTTCTGAACGCAGAGCAAAGAGTGTCAAAAGGCAGCATGGCCACGTCACAAGCCAACATGCCAAGGCATCCGTGGCCTCAAATCTGTGGCCACCTCTTCTATCAACGATCGTCACAACATGCTACGTGCATACTGCATGAAGCAACGCCCGCTAATGATGTGCTACGGCATACTGGGTCTAGATTTGCATCGAAACATCGAAAGATGGGAGAACGAGGTGTTTCATATTTTAGTCCGTCCATCGCCTGGAGCATCGTTGCTGCGCCCAGAAAAGGCATTCCTTGCGATTGACGCAAAGCCCCGACGTATGGACGAGCTCGGAGGAGCACATGAATTGGGATTTCGACTGGAGTTGGAGAAGCTGAAGGCTGAAGTGAAGCGAGATAAGCAACTGTGCGGAATGGTGGTCATAACAACAGACGTTGAGAGCATGATATCCATAACCTGGCCAATTGCGTTCACTCACGCTCTGCCTTCGACCCCTCCAGGCCTCGATATGGACGATTGGAGAGAACCGTTGATTACCAAGTTGAACTATGGCATGGTATTCAATGGTTGATTTTAATTCACATTAAGAATCGAACTATGCTAATATTCATCACCAAACATGAATATATTACTGCATCACCGTGGGTCGCCTTCAGGTTCAGGCCTTGCTAATAGATTTTTTTTACTTTAGCAGCAAAAGTCAAGGTTACTATAATTCTCATAAGATTTTTTTTTGTGGTGGAGCCGCGAGCGTTATCGGTTGGTCGGCACGAGATAGTCGTCCGGTTGCAGCTTTGGGGGATCATACCCCAATTTCAGTAGAGCAGTACTATTAAAGTTAAAAGATTGGCTGATAAAAAATGCACTTCTATAATACATACACCCTTCTTGCAAGTTCTTGCCAACGACTCTTCTTAAAGTTGTACTTATAGTCGGATATGTCCGCTTGCCGACTCAGTGCCGTGATACGATCAGCCGTGTTCATCTGAAGGATCTGAACAACTTGAAAGACGCACCTCCCTTCGACCTTGCTTGATCCCCTTTGTAAAGCCCTTTCCTCAGAATTCCCTCAAGAACTACTAATAATCTTATTCACCATTCCGAAGATTTACTTGTTAGATGGAAATTGTGCTTTCTAGCCTCCCCCCCAGTATTGATCAGGGATCCGGATATGTTTGGTAAACCAAAGGGACGATGCCCTGGACATTAGAGGTGAGCATTGGATCTAGCTTGCAAAAATATCGACAGCCCTTTGGACATATCAAAGCGCATAAATGATGTTCAACTCAAGATTCAGGCCCTTTCAGGCCATCAACAGGACACAAACAAGCTATGTCAATGGCCATACTGCCAAGGACGTGCCACCGTGTCTCCTCCTTATATAGATATGAAATTTGGCGCTGGTTATGCTCAGTCTCTAACCACCACCATGAGCCAATTTGAGGTCGACAAATACTGCACTCAAACCAACCAACCAACATTGACACGTCCTGCGAGTGGCCAAGAGGCATCACAATTCCCTCACGTCACTCGAAAGGACCTCACTCAGTGTCAATGGTGCTACAAGTCAGCTCAAGAACCCGGCATCACCTTGTCTAGATGTGCGGGTTGTCAACGGGCAAGGTTCTGTGTGAGTACATGCTGGCTAGTAACAGACGTGGCACTCGAGTTATCTGCACATCCCACTTAGAGCAAAGCGTGCCAAAAGGCGGCGTGGCCAACCCACAAGATTAGGTGCAGGGTCAACATGGAGGCGAGTAAACGACTTCCAAATGCACAGGATGTGTGGAAGAAGCTGAGTACCTTCTGCGCGAGACACCGGCCCTCCTTCTTCAAGCACGGTATTCAAGCACTGGATTTAGCCAACGACCCTGAGAGGCGGCTGCGCAATATCCTCGTCATTGACGTGATCCCCGTTGTACACGAAGAAGGGAATTCGAAGTCCAGCAGGCTCTTTCATGCATTTGAAGCGAGGGTTAAAAGTATTGAATCATTTCCACCGGAGCGGAGAGATGAAATGAAGCTACAGATGAAGTTGTTTGAAGAAGACCAGAGACGGACTGGAGGTATGGGCGGTTTCTTAGTGATGGTCTTTGATCGTCCTTCTGGGGTGGCGAACGTTTGCCCAATGGGGTTCCCAAAGGATATTCTGAAGTGGGAACGTGGGCTACCGTGGAAAGAGCCCTTGTTAGACGCCCTGAATGCGCCATTGACACGACTTGAGAAAAAACAACGGGGATTTAAAATTGCATGTGAAGCAGTACCTATGCCAGAATAGCGAGTGTATGTTTATGTTTAAACTTCTTTCTACTCAGATTGCAAATGCTTGTACAATGTATTCATTTTATTGTTGATGTTTATAAGTCTCAAGATCGATTACTGGCAAAATGAGTGAGTTGAAGAGGGTTAGCTTTGGGGCAGGAATCAAACACTGATCTGTCGTGTCGGAGCTGCTTCAACGATTCAAAGGCGATTCAGTGCATTCCCACCTCTATGTGCCTGGAAAAAGTGTCATACAGAGCGCTTGGATTTCCACTTCGGTGGTCAGACTACCTACGATTTGGAGACCTTCACAACCTGGCGGTCGGTCAATCGGAATGGCAAATGCGCTTTGGGACATGATGAAATATCTGAAACATTACAAGTGTGAGCTTTGTAGTATTTTCGCTTCTCAGGTTAAAGGAGATAGCGTGCAGATATCACTCGATCAGTTTTTCTCATATCCAAGTTTTCCTTGCAAATATGGTATTAGATTTTGAGCATATTAAAAGGCAGTTTTGACGAGGCTGATGCAAAAGGACTCAAACAGGCTAAGACTACGTCATAATTGCCCAGATGTACCGGTTGTGTCTTGTATCTGACTATTGGCCTTCCGGTATTATGCGGGCTAGATCTGGCACCGACTCTGAAACTCAGTTTCTAACCACCACCATGAATCAAATCGGGGTTCAAGAATCCCATACTCAAACCGACCAACAACGACTGGTTTGTCCAACGAGTGGTCAGGGGACATCACAATTCCCTAACGTCACTCGGAAGGATCTCTCCCAATGTCAATGGTGCTATAAGTCGCGTCAGGAACCCGGAGTCATCCTGTCTAACTGCGGGGGTTGTAAACGCGCCTGGTACTGTGTCAGTATACGCTAGCTTGTAATGGATGCTTTACTCAAGCTATCTGCACATCCCTCTTAGAGCAAAGAGTGCCAAAAGGCAGCGTGGCCGACTCACAAGATTGCATGCAGGATCAACGTGGAGAATAGCAAACAACACCCGGATGCACAGGATGTGATGAAGAAGCTGAGCGCCTTTTGCGCGAGGCACCGGCCCTCATTACTCAAATACGGGATCCAAGCGCTGGATTTGGCAAACGACCCTGACCGACGGCTGCGCAATATCCTCGCCATTGACGTGATCCCCGTTGTGGATGAAGAAGGGAATTCGAAGTCCAGCAGGCTCTTCTTGGCCTTTGAAGCAAGGGTTGAAAGTGTTGACGGATTTCCACCGGAGCAGAGACATGAATTGAAGCTACAGATGAAGTTGTTTGACGAAGACTCGAGACGGTCCGGAAATATGGGCGGTTTTTTTGTGATTGTCATTGACCGTCCTTCTGGGGCAGGAAACGTTTGCCCAATGGGGTTCCCCAAGGAGATTGTCAATTGGGAACGTGCACAGCCGTGGAAAGAGCCTTTGTTAAATTCTCTGAATGCGCCATTGAAAAGTTTGGAGGGCAAACGGGGGGTTGGAGTTGGATGGGAAGTTGTGCCAATGCCAGACTAACGAATGTATTTTGGCTTCAAACTTCTTTTTTTCAACTCAATCCGAGAATCAGTTTACAATTTGTCCATGTTTTTCCATTGTTGTGTACAGGTTTTCAAGCTGCAACAACATCATTTGATTGCAGAGTGTTAGGGGCGTAAATATACCGGGTCTCTGTGTGCATGGTATGTCTGCCCGGTGCTCTGAGAATACTGAGCGCGAGACTATTTCGAGTGGCCTTGGGTAAAGTATACCAGTACCAACGCCGCTGATGTAACTTTTGGAAGGTATAGAGTCTGATTCGTTTTCAAATTCGTAAAGTAGCATCTTGGAAGAACTGTGTGGTCGTTTTTTGCAACTTTTTTTTTTTTTTTTGGGTGGAGCGTTGGTGTTAGGCGTTTTTTGCAACTTACGACGTGTCAGGCGCACGAGTTGCGTCGTCGGGTCCAAGTTCCTCTGGAACGCTTATTGCCGTAATGCCGTGATGTGATCAGCTCGGCGCTGTATTTGTCCTTGCTGTTACGTGAAGCATGACAGCATTAGATACAAACAAAGTTGTCAGCGCTGTTCATGTCCCCGTTTCTTCGCAAAAGAAATATAAAGCAAAGAGCACAAGTGACACAAAGCATAGATAACAAAGCCAAGAAGAGAATAAAGCAAAAAACAATCCGCTTTTTATTCGGGGCCTCTTTGGCGCCTTTATACGTGTGTGAGTGCAATACGTCGCTTGAAATAATGTGTATTGGTAGTTTTCCATTTTATTCCTCTCGTTCATTGTGCAATTAGCATAGTTCATCGTCGTAATGGTATTAGAAGCGGGCGAGGCTCTCACACCAATATGGCCTAATAATTCGAGTACCATACTTTTCATTTTCTCTCTTGTTCTATAGCGAACTCCCTGTGACTTGGGGACGCCGTCACCGCGGCGAGTCACCGGACTGCTTAGATAATGATTATGTAATACTCCCGCGAATCTGATCTTTCGTTGACCTCCACCTTCATTCTGCCTCACTCCCCTTCATTCCCGCCTCCTGCTAACTCATCGCGCTGGGACCCGCCCTCGATCGCTCGCCGCTCGTCACTCTCCGGTCACCAGCTTTTCGCTGGTCGACCTCCGCTCCGGTCACAACAATTTCGTCCCCCAACGCCGTCAATTCCCAAATACGTGTGCTCACGGGCACCCGCTTTCCTTGTTGGATTCGAGCGGCCGATCTGCGCAAAACGTGAGTGTTCTCTGTTCATTTTTTTGCTCGCTCTACCCCCCTTCTCCGTGCACTGGTGGATGGGAGCTGAGGAATGATCAGGCATGGTCATACACTCACTGCCTACCACCCGGTGTTCTTTTAACTCCACTGTATACTTTTTACTAATGCTGCTGACAATCTAACGATGTTAATCCCATATCTTCTCGCCCACTGGCTAATGTACGCCTCCGCTGCATTGTAGGCTTGACCCCAAGGATGTTTGTGGGGGTTAGCTTTTGGGCGGCATTGTTTGTATTATTTTTTGTGAGTTTCCTCTTCCTCCCATGTGCCGCTAACATTTATCATATCCATGTGTTACAGAAGACCTTGCTTTCAAATTCTTTATGTTTCTGGGTGGTGTGTTTGTGTGGCTATGGAGGGATTTGGGTATGGTGCGAGAGTTTGCGAACAATGTTGAGCGTGCGTTCGTTTTTCTTTCTTTTTCTGGTTTAATATAGTTGAAGAATTTTGTTGCCACTTAGAGAGATCTACGTCGTGGCGCGCGTCCACGGATCGCCACAATCTCTGCCATCGCCAGCTTGTGCTCCTACACGAGATGCTGAACAACTCCAACGCTGCCGCCATCATGGATGCGGAGGAGTCACATTTGTCTATCCCTGAAAGAAGACTCTATAATGCCTGCACGCCAGTTGTTACCAGCCATCAACCGTGATTGGCGGTGAGGTTAGCTTTTAGGTGTGGCGTTGTTTCTGAGCAGTAGAGTGGCATATTGTTTTTGTGAGTTAACAGTCCTACACCCCCTTCCCCTCCCCAATGCTCAGACGTTCACCGCTAGCGTTTATCTGGTAGAAATTCTGTGCTGTACCACTGCAGACCTCGCTTTCAAATAATCAAATAATTCCTTGTGTACATTAATCACTACTCTTTGTTACTTTTCTACGCTGTTACATACTTGCTACGTCTGTTGAAGCCAGAATTAATCCTGAGTCAGATCAATAACATTGGATGTAGATTGAATGTTCGAGACCTCGGTCTCGTCAGTCAAATCAATGACCTCAAAATGCCGAATGGAATTGTTTTGTTCTTCCATCGTGGAGCTGCTGCTGCTGGGTCTGCGCCTTCGACTGGGATTTATCTTCATTCTTGTTACGGATTGAGAACCTGAGCAAGTGGTTAGTAGTATACAATGTGTAGGTCAGTTAGATAAAACTACCTTCGACTGTAGTATGTAACTCCTGGGGCAAAATACTCCGAGGAACCCAGACTCGAAATTGGTCAACCTCATTGGATTGGTTTGAGTGGAAACCCATCAATGTGACGAAGTTCTGAGCCGACACAAGCAATCGGGCATGTAACTCTGAAGCGTTGGGTTGTACACAGCCTTTGCGCTTGAGCAATTTACAGGTCAGAACCAAAGCTTGGGTATTTGGCGTAGCGAAAAGTTTCCGGGAAGAGTCGTATAATATGAGGGGCTAGAAGCAGCATGAGACCTTGTTTTGCACTCGTAAATGTGAATAGATGACTTACAGAATAAAGCATTTGAAGAAAAATACCCTCCCAAACCTTGGCTTTGAACCTTTTCCTGAGTACATCCTCGGATCGCCATCCCAAGTGTGTCGACGAAACATCAATTAGGCCGGGAACTGATGGCTCTTGTAAAATCCACGGTTGAAATTTTTGACCTGGGGCAGAAGTTAGTGGATTCAAGTAAAGATCAAGAATGTCAAGGTCGGGGAAAGATTCTGTGAGACGTTCGGACAGGACAGGTGAACGGCTATGTAGATGGCCATGGGAATTTGTCAATAATTCATGCTTGATTTCTGTGCGCCAGTGGTTGAGAAAATCCTGAAGAGCAACACCGCTTAACGTCTGGAATGCTTTGACAAGCTGATCCCCAAATCCGCACGATGCAAGAGCATGTGCATGGGACGGCCCAAATCCTTTGAGACCCGCGCAATCGTAATCGCCACCACAGACTAGGGCAAATAAAACAAGTCCACCGGATGTTAATCCTAAATCCAAAAGATGCGAGTACGTGTAGGCAATCATTTCATCTTCAAAATGTCTTTCCTTGGTTGGAATGCTAATAAAATTTGATGTTCAATATCCAGTATACTGAGCAAGTTTGAAGAATGTTCTTACGTGCGGTATACTGTTTGTGCGCCAAAGACAAAAACATCACTATCGTTAGTGATGATTCCATCAATCAATCCTCTACGGTTTAGCATAGCTAATTCCGCTTCAGCCTCTCCGGGCGCCTATTTTGGAGTTAATATTAAATACAATTACACAGACAGCATGCAATACCTGGTGTATGTGATATCCGAATGCCCGAATGATATCTTTAGATGGATTGGTCCAAAATGGGCTTTGGTTTACACGAACATTAGTCCCGCGTTTTATGAGAGGTCGACCAGGGCCATCATAAACAAATACTAGAGTCAAGGGATATTTGATGAATTCACACATTTTCATGAATAGAATGTGCAGTGCACCGCCATAGAATTGGCCACTGATTGTTGGTCCCTGTAGTGCTGCAACACACTCGCTCATAAGTGTGCTTTTGATTCTAATTAAGACTAATAGATCAAAATTTTAAACCATGAAATACCTTATATCAACCCCAAGCTTCATCGCAATTTTTCCGGAACTCTCTCGATGGTCAAGAGCAGTAGAGAGAATTGAGATCCTGCTTTCCGCTTCTTTGATTGTCTGTAGTAGCCAACTCAGCACACCAAGACTCAGACATGACATTGAATGGTTCTTACTGGCCATAACCCATTAATTCCCATTGTCAATTATCAACTTGTCAATGTGATTTGCCGCTGTGTTGTGTGTATGGATAAAAGAGATGTCAAATAACTCAGATTGGATTGTTGATATAAGAGTATGACCATTGTATTATGAGACTTCTCAAACTAAGTTACGTGCGGGCTCAATACTACTAAGTAAGGTTACACTGTCATCGATTACACTATGCTGATGGTTCAACTAAATTTTTTGTGCGCCTCCTTGGAGCAACTGGTGCTTGCCGTTTTTTTCTACCGATGGGCGGCTCTGTAGATACACTTTGAGTGCTATTGGAGTTTGTGCTTTGAACACTAGCAGATATTACCTAAAATTGAATTTAGAGGTGGTCAGAAGTTTGTTTTAAAATATGCGTACATCTTTTGATGCTTGCGCCTTTGCTATGCGTTGTGCATAGATTTCATCAGTGATTGCTGAGAGTCCCTTCACTCTGCCATTGCCCCCTGTAGCAGATTTTTCAAGCTCTTCGATTACAATTTGTGGGGATACACCACGTAAAGTAGACTCGGAATGAATAAACTCCGGAATTTCGCGAAAGCGCTGCCACGCCTTACGTGCCTAGTATACAAAAGGAAAGGATTAAACCATGTATACAGCTCGAAAAAGATAATTAAACCATACTGCTGGTTTAGTTCGCCATGCTGACTGAAAGTGCAGCTCAACTTGCTGAAGTGGAGGCTTGATACCTGTCTGAGTACCCGAAGCATTAAAAACCGGCTCGCCAGAATTGTAACATGTCCACTGTTCATTGAGTGTATATTTGTTAAGGGTCTTTGATGGACACCATGCATCCCATAACAGTTCGGGTCGCTTGATAAGTCTAAAGACTTGCTCCCACGTCACTGATTTCTGACCAAGAACAGGCGGCCAAAACAGTTGTGGTCCACCTAATGTGTGGCCATAGATTTATTAGCATTCAGACAATAGTAGTGTTAGAAACATAAGACGGCACACCAGGGTTTGAGAAAGCGTCAACATGGGGCAATACAAGATCAACTTGTGTCCGCGAACGGGATTCAGAAGAAACCTTTGGTGATCCATTTGCAAAGGCGCGAAGTGGGCTTCCCGGTTGTTTGCTATCATTTGGAGCATTCAAAACATAAATTCCCGTATCATCGCTATTTTTAGTAGCACTATGACCGGCAGATTTGTTAGCCAGTGGACTCTCTGGCACAGCTAGCGTAAATACAGGTTGCGGGACTATAGTTGAAAAATCAATTCACAGAAATATATCAATAGCAAGTTAAGTCAAGATACCTTTGGAGACGTTTAAACTATGTTGATATGACAAATTTGAGAATCCCTTGGTTGGAGAAAGAACATCAGTACGGCGCTGAATTAAAAGACGCATTTCCTTCAATTCTGCTGCCTGGGTTGCTAAAAGCGCCCTCATTTCTTCAAGAGATAGGCGAAGAAGGTTGTTTTGTATACGTTCCAAATCCACTGTACTTCCTGCGTTAGCTTGTAAGTGAGCAAGGCTTGTTGGATACTCGGTTTTCATCCAGTGTTGGACCTGGGGATTTGCTAAAGCTGGAAGCCGAAATAATGCGGATTCAGGATACTTCTGGTAAATTGCAGCACCACACTACAATATATATGAGTGATGAGTAGCAAAGATAACAAAGAGCAAACCTGGAATAAATATGGGCGGAGCGATATTACCATTGCCCAATAATTGGCTGCACCCGACAAATTGGCTCTTCCCACAATTTTGGCATGAATATCCTCGGCGATAGGGCATACCAAGTTTAAAAATGCCTCTGGAACATGGACACGTCGCCACAGAGGGTCATATACTTCATGTGTTTTGTATCCATGAGCACCGAGAACGGCCTAGAAAACGGTGTAAGAGAAAAAACCATAACATGTCATAACAAAAATACCTCTTTTGGAATTGCTGGAGCGTATGTATCAAAGTATGTTTCACCACGAACCCATCCCAATCTTGATGTGTGTACCCCATCGACGCTAATTGATTTGACAAGTTAACAATCATGATTTGAGATATACGTTCAACCAAGTTCACCTACCCCATCTTCTCTTGGCTATAACCAAGAATATGGCGAGGAAGGTGAGCCTTGATTTTTGAAATAAAATTGGCCTGTGAGAAGGCCTTGACGTAAAGGTTATACAAACTCTGTTCGTGGTAAGGGGTTGTTGGAGAAGTCTTGCCATGCAAAACACGGACTTGTCTCCAACTTTTGTTGATTGACCAATCAACATCAAGTTCTTCGGTAAGCTTCTTTACATCATGGATGAAATGATGATAAAACGCAAAGGCACCAAGCGGGCATATTGTTGGATCTTTATGTGCAATAAATACTGTGTAAACCGGATTAACTTTTGTACGCAATCCACGGTTAGCAGCAGCTTTCTCTTCGCCTTGAAGTCCCAGGACACATTCAACTGCAGTTTCTTTATTGGGGTGAAGAAAAACATATGGTTGTAGTTCCGCAAGTTTGAGTGCACGAAAGTCGTCTCCTCGATTCCCAGAAGCATTTTGGGCTGCCCATGCAAGATGTCCATTAATGACAGATCGCACTTGGAAGATCTCATCAAGCTCAACCCAAAGTGAATTGTCTTGGATGGAAAAACTCACATTCCCGATGCATCAAAAACCCTCCACCTATTTTGGCCATTTGCTCTTCGGTTACACTTGCCAGAAACGTGTTGGCAACAATATCAGGAGCATCCTCTCCTGGAATTAAGCCACTGATTCCTGGATAAGAACTCTGTCAAGATTATACAAAAAATAACACTCACTTTCGACTACGATTTAAGGCTTCATTCATCCTTCCTTTTATACAGTCCCAAACGTGAATAGACTTAGCGGGCCGAGTTTTTTCAAGTGTTGGATCGAGGGCCTCTTGCATTTTTCGAATCCGTAATGCACCAAAGTAGAGTTTCTTCAACTGGGACTAGATAGTATGAGTGACAGTTCACGATCTGTTACTGGTGAAACTTACAGCACCAAGATAAGTACCCGGAATATCAAGACCCTTGCGAGTACGCTTTGGACGCTCTGCTGAATGTCGAATATACAGGAGCAGATGATGACAGTCAACTATGTCATCTTGAATTTCACCCTTGTCCAATGCTTGGCGACAAAACATCTAGAATACATGAGCTGAGTACAGCTTTAGCAAAACATGATACCATACCTTCCAGTCTCTTACAACTGCCGACTGTGTTTTTACGCCACCTGCTCGTCGATTTTTCTCCGATCTTTTAGCCTCGTCAACCCGTGTCTGAGTAACAAATTGTTCAAAGTCATCGCTAGTATCCATGATGTCGTCTTCATTGTTGTCGAGATCTTCTCCAAATTCATCATCCTCATCAAGTAACTCATTGTCCTCGTCGTATCCTAGTATTTCATCAGCTGCTGCACCTTCAACCGAAAAGTGTGAAATAAGAGCTCCATCGTCAATGATATTGTGGGATTGTGCGGAAAGATGTTGATCTTCAATGTCAGCTTGATTTTCGGTGGCTTCATTCACAGTATTGATAGTAGTAGGTGCAGTATCGGCACTGCTATCCAGCGGAAACCTATCAAACAGAAGTCAATAAAAAGGATCAACTACCACAAACTGAAAAATATACCGACCAGTATAATTTGAGAGCTGAACGAAGGCGCTCTAAATTAGCACTTTTAGGGACTGAAAGATGGAGGTTGCTGCATGCTTCCCTCAAACGCTCTTTCCGTCGTATAGTGTCACTAAAAGAAACATCAACAAGTCAAATTTGGTTGAGAAAAAGAAACCATACAGTGCTGCAGAGTACTCTTCAAGAGTTGAGACAACTGTGCCATCCAAGGTCCGGGATGGATAAAGCAAATCATTGTGTTCAGAAAGTAGGGGATCAGGCTCAAAAGAAGTACCATCCATGAGTATGTAGACAGGCTGTTAGCGAGGAAAAATAAGAAAGAGCGAAAACATAAAATGCAAGTTATATGCTTCAACGGGTGGCCCAAGTTTCATTGTTGAATAAAGGCACATAGAATGTTGATTACAAATGCCCTGAATGGTAATTGAGGCCTGTGTTGGATTCCCGAGCTATAATTCGATGTAAATGTTGTATTTGGTCCCCGTGAGTAGAGAATACAATGAAAGCAACATGATTTACGAAAAGAAACCAAGACCGTCCCAAAAATGCCAACCGCCTTCAATTCCCACTAGTTCCTGCTGTGCAGTACTCAATTGACACTGCGCGCAATCTGTGCTGTGATCAATCTGAACTATTGGTGTTAATTGGTGTCGCATTTGAGCATCTGTGTCAAAAAATAGAGGAATCTTGAAATACTCACAATGACAATTCTGGTTTTCCAACGTGTGATCCAAACCGACTTTGAACAAGACAGTAAGATGGCGACAACAGGATTGTGTGCTTTTGTGAGAGAAAATAGACACCACAGCGCGCGTGAGACTTGAGATGCGCAAGGAAAGACAATGTGATGGTTGAGATGCAAGAACGAGGGTAGTAGAACACCCGTGGGTCTGATGCCCAAAAAGACAGTGTTTGCGCAATGGCAACTCAAACACAGAGGGCGGTGATTGTCCGTGGGACAGTGAGGGCCGTGCAAGAAGAGCACTGCTGCCTGCGCTGCTTCCACAATCAATAAGTGAAGGATCGACATAATATTGAATAACGTACCTGACTTGATTATATTCAGACCACCGTTGTGAGCAGTTTCAAACCCTCCACCTCTATAGCGGGGCTTGTGAGCAACGAAGGTATATAGGAATTGAGAGTGCATGGCGAGCGTGTTAGCGTTTGAAAGCGTGTTAGTGTTTGAATTGGCAGTCTTGTTGGTTTAGACGGTGTTGCAGTTGGTCTAGATGGTGTTGGCTTGAGTCTTGCCAACTGAGGGTTGATGAGCGGCGGTTTATCGAAGAAATCCAGTTGTGTACGTGAGCTTGGACGGTTTGGGGGGACAGGCATGGTGATGGCGGTGGTCGCTGACAGAGCTTGTGTAGAGATAGGGCGAGGCACGGCTGATTTACAATCGCCGAACCGGCATAAAGCTCACTTTGAGTCCCTAGCGAAGTCACCAACTCTGGTGACTGCCCGCCAATTTTGGCAGGCGGTCACAAAACCCTTGTGACCGGACCCTTAGAAAGGCCACTGGGGTCTCCTCGTTCTATAGCGAACTCCCTGTGACCTGGGGACCCGGTCACCCGCTTTGGGTCACCGGGAATGATTAGCTAAGCTGAGTCAGCCGCGGCTTTTGTTGACTTTCCCTTTCGTTTTCTTACTCGTCCCTTCACCTCCATTCCGCTCGCTGGGACCCGCCCCTCGATCGCTCGCCGCTCGTCACTCCCAGGTCACCAATGTTTGGCGCGACTTCGACCGCTCAGGTCACAAGAATTTCGACCCCCGACGCCGTCCTTTGCCTCAATAGGTAGCTTGAACGGCCGCCCTCGACCCAATCCGAACATCCGAACCCGATTTGCATGGCATCGCTTGGATGGCGGAGTTCTCGCGACTGCGCGTCGCTTCGCGTTGCAGGAAGGGCATTGTGTGTGGAGGAGAGGTGGAAATAGAATGTGACAATAAGGTGAGTGTACGAGTGTACATTTGACACCGCTGAGAGAGACATTATGGCACCATGCGATTCAACCAGGCGATTCAGCATGGGGCGAGCTCTATGCAATGCGCGTTGATTCGTGTTTCTCCCTTGCGTCACACTTCTCCAATCGTGAGTAATCTATTTTCTTTGTTTATTTCTGCCACTCTACCTTGTTTTTGGAGTTTCTGCAGTCTTGCGTCACAAGTCGCGCGGCAGGGCGTCAAATAGTGCGACACGGCGCCCTTGACATCCAAACACGCACCCCGAAGGCCGGCACGTCGTGTCGCGTCGTACATATTGGCCTTATCTCCCGCGCTATGGTGGTGGGGTAAGGAAGAGAAAATAAGGTGAGCAACTTACTAGTATTTGTGGGTAGAGACTCGACATCCAAATCACGTCGTGTCGCGTCGCACTTTGCTCCCGCATTGCATGGTGGCGTTGCGTGTGTGAGTAAGGTAAGCAGAAACTCGTCCAGTCTCTTCCTTTGTTCTTCCTGACATATGTCCACGCGATGGGTGATTGTATTGCACTTTCCCCCCGTGTTTATCCCAGTGGCCTCCCGCGAGATACATTTGATTGCGTGGGTCTTAGCTCGCGCTGGGAGCATACAGGTCTGTGAGCACTCTTTCCTCTCTTTTTATTTCTGCCTGCCGGCACACTGGGAATCCTCAGGCATGGTCATACACCGTTGCCGGCAGGCTCTCTTTCATCCTTTCTTATGTGCTAACTACTCTCTAATTTTTTTTGCTGGGATGGATCCATGCAAGGTGTAAGGCGCAGTTGATGGAATCGACACACTAGGTGCGTATGTCGATTTCTCTTATCACCCAAGTTGGATCCCCCTGCCTTCTTCTCCTCTGTGGTGTATCCCCCTCATCACCTCTGCCCCGTCCTGCCCCGTCCGCTGTCACATCTCCATCCTGCCCACTGTTGGCTCCGCCCCGCATATTATCGCATACATTGCTGCCCTCAGGCATCAATGCCTGGGAGACTGGTGATGGAGAGATTGCGGTATACTGTGCCTCAATTCGCATGGGTGGCCCAGGAATTTTCAGGCATGGAAATACACTGGGATTGCCCATAGTTTTTCACCCTCTTCCTTTCCTACACTGCTATACCCCACCGGCCTCATTCTAAGTTGAGTCGTACTGTACAATGCCGTCTTTATGTGCAGGACCACTTTTTTCTGTCGTGCAAGTATACCCCGTGTGTGCACATCCCATTTCCATCATCATCTGCTTCTGTGCACTCTGCCCTGCACCCTGCAATGTGCCCATCGATTATTGAGTCTCATCGAAACAAAGCAGATTAGTGAAGCAGATTAATATGATCAAAGCCTTTCCCGACCATCAAGTCATGAGTTGCATACCAGACAGTAGAGTCAAGTCATGAGTTGCATACCAGACAGTAGAGTAATACGGTAGATTAGTCAATGCATACTACTTTGACTAGGTACAAGCAAAGATGATGTCCGTGTCTTCATATTGGAAGCATAACTAAGTCAAATCAATTATTGAGCATTCAGTTTCAGGCAGCGAAGATGGGATAGATATAGATCTCTTCTCATGGTCAGAATCTTCTGTCAAGTCGATGACATTGGGATCAATCAACAGGGATCTTGTAGTTGAGGATGCATATTCTCCCTTCTGAGCAGTCCGTTATTGATTAATATCCTGCAATAATTTGATATGTTCAAGGTCTACCATCATATGGTCCAAGGCTTCAAGAATTCCGCCCCGATGATGCTTGGTTGGCTCTGGAAATGCAGCTGCTTGTTGGCTGCTATCTCCAGAAGATCCTTCAACAAACATGACCCGAGACTTGTCAGCTTTTTGTGTGGTTTTAGTATCCCCAGATAGCTCTAGAGGTCAATGTAAGCGCTGAAAATACCATTTGTCTCAAAACTAACCTTGAAGCAATCTTTCCGGTAAGGCATCTATATGGACCCAAGCTCGAAATGTGTCCGAATTAGTAGACGACTGAAATGAGGGGTTCATCAATGCGATGAAGTTTTGTGCCGATACCAATAATCTGGCTTGGTATCTAGAAGTATTTGGTGCCATACGACCAGCTCGATTAGCAATTTTACGGTTGAATAAACGTGCTTGAATATTGGGTGTGGCAAGGATCTGCTGGGTGTGGTCGTAAAGAATAAACTTCTGTAATATGCCAGATCAATGAATAACAGCTACGATTGCATTTAAACGTAGTATAGACAACTCACCGAGTATAGCATCTGCAGAAAGACACCTTCCCATACATTTCTCTTGAACTTGTCCTTTATAATTTCTTCTGTATTCCACCCCAGATGAGTCGATGACACCATAACAAGACGATTCAAAGATGGTTCTCTGTGCCTAAAGTCATAAACAGGAGCAAGATGGGACGAAGCACCGGCAGATACTACAGGTTCCAAGTAGAGTGAGAGTGTATCAAGGCTGGGAAAAGAATCAGGAATGCTTTTGGCCAGTGATCGCTCCTTTCCTCTCAGATGTCCACTGGAGTTTGAGAAAAGTTCCTTTTGAAGGTCCAAACGCCATTGAGCAATGGCAGCAGTCAATCGCTCTCCGTGAAAAGTTTGAACTATTTGAATCAGACTTTCACCGTATCCGCATTTTGCGAGGCCAAGAGCAGTAGCTGGACCGCATCCGTCGAGTCCTACTGCGTCATAGTCTCCTCCACAAAGTAGTGCCACTAAAATGAGACCTTTCTTTGTTAGTCCTATAACATTTGATATGTTTTCAGCCGTGTATACAGCAATTTCATCTTCAAAACGTCTTGTTTTGGCCGGGATGCTATTATCATGATTTCAATCCCAATTCAATCAATTTGATAACATTGTCTACATACGTGCGATAGACTGTAGTCGCTCCAAACACAAAAACATCACTGTCACTTGTGATGACTGCATCAAGGAGGCCGTGTTGATTGAGCATAGCAAGCTCGGCCTCAGCCTCACCGGGTGCCTAAACAAGGCAACGTCAAAACTTAGCTACTAGTGTTATTCAATAGAATAAATTATGGCATACCTGGTGGACATAATATCCAAACGCTTGTACTATGTCCATAGAGGGAGCTGTCCAGAATGGTGGAGAATTTTGGACACGACGACCACGCTTGAGTGCTGGACGTCCCGGTCCATCGTACACAAAGACCATGATAGCAGGATACTTTAAAAAGTAACACAGCTTCATGAAAAGAATTCGTAGAGGACCACCATAGAAACCTTAGAGGCACTCTCGTATAGAGATGCTCTTTCCTCAATGGGTTTAATCGCCTATCTTGACACTGTAAGACTATACCTAACATTATTCCGTTGTACGCACCTTTGAAAGTCCATTTATTCCCATGTTGAAAATGCAGCAATTGTTGTGTTGGATTGCAAGATGTGTGTTTGAAATCAAGACGAGTTAAAGGAGAGTTTAAACGAAAGCAAGTTGCATAGCTGCTGCGGCATTAAGTATTCATTATTATCTTGTTATTTGAAACTTTACAATCATGGTTGTCTGCGGCTACTCTGTCTGCATAAATATACACAAACTATGAAAGATAAACTAGTACAGTCAAGTACATAAGGAAGAGCGTCAAAAATACCAATTAATAGTCATAATTCATCCTGCTTTGCCTTTTTTGAAGGACGACGAGGAGCTACGGCTTTTTTCCGCTTGGTTGGTTGAGAGGCTTCCGCTTCTACCTGTGGAGCTTCCGTCTCTGCTTGTGGAGATACAGCCTCTCGTTTTAATTTGATATGCTTTGTAAGTGCTGAAAGTCCCTTTAATCGTCTGTCTTGCTGGCCTAGAATCTCAAGTTCATCAATAATTGAGAGTGGAGAGACCTTGCGGTTATGAGCTTCTGAGTCAATAAACTCAGGAATTTCTCGAAACCGCTGCCAGAATTTGCGGTCCTATGCTTTCTGTAAGTCCTTGAATTGATATAAATGTCAAATTTCCTTACTTTGGATGAAATTCCGCTTCGCCAACTTTTGAGATGCTTACCCTCCGGATTGAATGATCCGAAATGACGTTCCACCTCACGTAGAGGCGGCTTGACAGATGTCTGATTACCATCTGCATCATTTACCCCCTCACCAACACTCCAGCACGCCCATTGATCGTGAAGATCATATTTATCAAGTGTCTTTGATGGCTTCCAGCAGTCCCATAAATGCTCGGGTTGCTTGATAAGAGCAAATACTTGGTCCCATGTCACAGATTTCTGTCCAAAGACCGGAGGCCAAAAGAATTGTGGCTGACCTGTATTCACAAATTTGTATTTAGCAAACATATATATGGTAAAGGTGATAACCTACCCTGTTCTGTGAAAGCAGACGCACTCGGTAGCACTAAATCAACCTGTGAACGCTTCCGGCGAATGGTATGTGTTGGGGTTTTTGGAGATCCATTTGCAAATGCTCGGAAATCCCCATTTTCAGCCATATACACACCGGTGTCGTCGTTTTCACAGTTAGCACTTTCAAATGTGTCATGATTGGCTGTTGTGAGCTGCAGAGCAGGAAGTGGCTCATGAACTGCAGCTAAGAAAAGAGGTCAATAAATATTAAACACGACATGAAACAGCTATGTGACACACCCGATGATGCTGTAGACACTCTAGACGAGTAGTGGACTGCTGAATATCCCTTTGCCGGTGATAACACTTGAGTACGCTGCTCAACTATCTTCTGAATTCGAGCAACTTCAGCTAATTGAACACTTTGTGATGCAAGTAATGATCGGGTTTCTTCAAGGGCAAGCTGAAGGAGCTGATTCTGGATCCGCTGGAGATCAACCCTGCTTCCTGCACTCGCTTTCAACAAAGAAAAATCGTTTGGAAACTGGTGCTTCATCCAATTCTGGACATCTTGATGAGCAAAGGCCGGAAGCCGAAATAATGCTGATTCTGGTACTTCTTGAAAGATGGCAGCACCACACTAAAGTATAACATTAATACAACACTGTACAATTAACAAAGTTCTTACCTGGAACAGATAGGGACGTAGCTCCATAACCATTGACCAGTAGTTTGCGGCACCAGACAGATTTTGTCGTCCAACAACATCTGAATAGATTGTTTCAGCCATTGGGCATACAAGACACAGAAATACCTCGGGGATGTGAACATGACGCCAAATGGGGTCATACACCTCATGAGATTTATATCCATGTGCACCGAGTACAGCCTAATACGTGCACAGTCAGTTAGTAGGTTTTGGGATAATGAAGGGGAAAGTTTACCTCTTTTGGAAGTGCCGGTGCATAGGTATCATAATAAGTCTCTCCTCGTACCCATCCCATCCGAGATGTTACAGAGGGATCAACACTGAATTGAAATAAGTCATTAAGCATTTAACTAAATACATTTGAGCTTACCCCATGCGCTCTTGATTATATCCAAGGATATGACGTGGTAGATGTGCTTTCAAATGTGATGTGAATGCAGCAGAGGAAAATGCCTTAACATAGAGATTGTACAGGCTTTGCTCATGGTATGGAGTCGCATATGACTTTTTGCCATGTAGAACACGTACTTGTCGCCAGGTTTTATTGATCGACCAGTTGATATCTAATGCTGAGGTGATATCAATGACGTCGTGAAGGAAATGATGATAAAAAGCAAATGCTCCCAGTGGGCATTTAACTGGATCCAGGTGGGCAATAAATACACTATACACCGGATTAACTTTCTGAATAGTGTAGATAATATATCAGATAGGAACAAGTGAATTGAGAGCTTAAATTTACCGTTCTCATTCCTCTGCTAGCACCTGCCTTCTCCTCTCCTTGACATCCGAGAACACACGGAATGGCCGTCTCTTTATTTGGATGAAGAAAGACATATGGCTGCAGCTCAGCCAGTCGAAGCGCTCGGAAATCATCCCCACGGTTTCCTGATGCATTTTGTGCAGTCCAGCTCAAATGACCATTGATAACCGAACGTACTAGAAAACATTGTCAAATTATTACACCAAAGTATTCAAAAAGTTACTCACACTCTCGATGCATAAGAAAGCCTTTTCCAACACTGTTCATCTGCGCTTCTGTGATTCCGGAGAGAAATGTATTGGCCACAATGTCCGGCGCGTCCTCTTCGGGTATGAGGCCTCTGATGACATGGAATTAGCAACTTATAATCAGTGTAGCAGATTAAAAAGAAACAGACTCTCGAGCCCGTCGAAGAGCTTCATTCATACGACCTTTAAGTGCATCCCAAACATGGACATTGGTTGCTGGGCGCCGCTGGGAAAGACTGGGGTCTTTGGCTTCTTGCTCTTTACGGATACGAAGAGCACCAAAATATAGTTTCTTAATGTGTGACTGAGAATCAATGTAAGTTTTATACGTCATCTGATACACTAATATCAGGACTTACCGCGCCAATAAATGTACCAGGTATGTCAATGCCTTTGCGTGTTCGCTTTGGTCGCTCGGAACAGTACCGAATATACAATAATAGATGGTGGGCATCAACAATTTCATCTTTGATTTGACCCGTCTTCAAGGCATGACCACAAAAGATCTGAAAGATATTCAAGTTAGATTTGGAATGTGTATACATAGAGACAGCCAATGAATGACCTTCCAATCTTTGATAACCGCACTTTGAGTCTTAACTCCACCTGCTCGTCGATTATTCTCTGCACGTCTTGTCTCCTCGAGCCGGATCCGAGTTTGAAATTTGGTGTAACTTTCGCCTGGAAATGGTCCACCTTGCATTTGAGTCTCCAAGTCAGATTCATCGTCGTCTTCGAGGGCTGTGTGGTCTAGGAGCTCATCGTTGATCTCAAGAACCTCTCGAAATTCATCCTCAGGGTCACTATCACTATCATCATCGTACCCAAGAACCTCTTCAGCAGCAGCACCTTCAACCCCAAATTCTTGAACAAGGATTTCGTCGTTATTATCTCTCAACACGGAAACTGATGTGCTAGCATGTTGCGAGCTAGAAGATTGTAGCTCAGAAACTTCATTAGAAATTGATTCCTCCATGACAATTGGAGGATACCTGTTAACGCGACCCAAAAAACACACTAAGCATATAGAAATAAGAGTGTATAAAGTGTGCCACATACCAGTAGTCCGTCAACATCGTTCGAAGACGCTCTAAATTTGCACTCTTAGGTGGTGCCAAATTAGCATCAATACATGCTTCGCGAAGTGGCTCTTTCCGTCGTATAGCAGCTAGCCTAGACATGTACTGAGCGCGGGATATGTTGATAATACCATTGGCGTCGGTCGTAGGGATCATAATTTCAGCATGTTGAGCTTGCTCAGAAGACTCGGTGCGAGATAGTATGCGAGACTGCATTGGTTTACTCAGAAAAATTTGGTGGGGGAAAATGTATATTCATAAGACATCTTATAGAGTACATTCTTTTATTATGTTGTACTAGGTGATTTCAACGATGGGCCACTGGAGCGATGGAGAATGGACACTCACCAAAAGAAAATAACCGGTCATTTCACGTTGAATGGCACTCATGAGTTTGACCGGTGTTGTGCGCATATTGGCCAGTGCCACTAGAGGCCACAGACAAAAATCAATGGCGGCACATACCCGCAGTTGTCCGGTGCAGGTCGCGATGCTCACTGAATGCCTCAGTGAAAGTCACCCAGCTCTGTGACCCAGGGCCAAATTTGTGCGGTAGGTCACAGAACGTCTGTGACCTACCCCCAAGGAATGCCACGGGGGTCTCCTTGTTCTATAGCGAACTCCCTGTGACTTGGGGACGCCGTCACCGCGGCGAGTCACCGGACTGCTTAGATAATGATTATGTAATACTCCCGCGAATCTGATCTTTCGTTGACCTCCACCTTCATTCTGCCTCACTCCCCTTCATTCCCGCCTCCTGCTAACTCATCGCGCTGGGACCCGCCCTCGATCGCTCGCCGCTCGTCACTCTCCGGTCACCAGCTTTTCGCTGGTCGACCTCCGCTCCGGTCACAACAATTTCGTCCCCCAACGCCGTCAATTCCCAAATACGTGTGCTCACGGGCACCCGCTTTCCTTGTTGGATTCGAGCGGCCGATCTGCGCAAAACGTGAGTGTTCTCTGTTCATTTTTTTGCTCGCTCTACCCCCCTTCTCCGTGCACTGGTGGATGGGAGCTGAGGAATGATCAGGCATGGTCATACACTCACTGCCTACCACCCGGTGTTCTTTTAACTCCACTGTATACTTTTTACTAATGCTGCTGACAATCTAACGATGTTAATCCCATATCTTCTCGCCCACTGGCTAATGTACGCCTCCGCTGCATTGTAGGCTTGACCCCAAGGATGTTTGTGGGGGTTAGCTTTTGGGCGGCATTGTTTGTATTATTTTTTGTGAGTTTCCTCTTCCTCCCATGTGCCGCTAACATTTATCATATCCATGTGTTACAGAAGACCTTGCTTTCAAATTCTTTATGTTTCTGGGTGGTGTGTTTGTGTGGCTATGGAGGGATTTGGGTATGGTGCGAGAGTTTGCGAACAATGTTGAGCGTGCGTTCGTTTTTCTTTCTTTTTCTGGTTTAATATAGTTGAAGAATTTTGTTGCCACTTAGAGAGATCTACGTCGTGGCGCGCGTCCACGGATCGCCACAATCTCTGCCATCGCCAGCTTGTGCTCCTACACGAGATGCTGAACAACTCCAACGCTGCCGCCATCATGGATGCGGAGGAGTCACATTTGTCTATCCCTGAAAGAAGACTCTATAATGCCTGCACGCCAGTTGTTACCAGCCATCAACCGTGATTGGCGGTGAGGTTAGCTTTTAGGTGTGGCGTTGTTTCTGAGCAGTAGAGTGGCATATTGTTTTTGTGAGTTAACAGTCCTACACCCCCTTCCCCTCCCCAATGCTCAGACGTTCACCGCTAGCGTTTATCTGGTAGAAATTCTGTGCTGTACCACTGCAGACCTCGCTTTCAAATAATCAAATAATTCCTTGTGTACATTAATCACTACTCTTTGTTACTTTTCTACGCTGTTACATACTTGCTACGTCTGTTGAAGCCAGAATTAATCCTGAGTCAGATCAATAACATTGGATGTAGATTGAATGTTCGAGACCTCGGTCTCGTCAGTCAAATCAATGACCTCAAAATGCCGAATGGAATTGTTTTGTTCTTCCATCGTGGAGCTGCTGCTGCTGGGTCTGCGCCTTCGACTGGGATTTATCTTCATTCTTGTTACGGATTGAGAACCTGAGCAAGTGGTTAGTAGTATACAATGTGTAGGTCAGTTAGATAAAACTACCTTCGACTGTAGTATGTAACTCCTGGGGCAAAATACTCCGAGGAACCCAGACTCGAAATTGGTCAACCTCATTGGATTGGTTTGAGTGGAAACCCATCAATGTGACGAAGTTCTGAGCCGACACAAGCAATCGGGCATGTAACTCTGAAGCGTTGGGTTGTACACAGCCTTTGCGCTTGAGCAATTTACAGGTCAGAACCAAAGCTTGGGTATTTGGCGTAGCGAAAAGTTTCCGGGAAGAGTCGTATAATATGAGGGGCTAGAAGCAGCATGAGACCTTGTTTTGCACTCGTAAATGTGAATAGATGACTTACAGAATAAAGCATTTGAAGAAAAATACCCTCCCAAACCTTGGCTTTGAACCTTTTCCTGAGTACATCCTCGGATCGCCATCCCAAGTGTGTCGACGAAACATCAATTAGGCCGGGAACTGATGGCTCTTGTAAAATCCACGGTTGAAATTTTTGACCTGGGGCAGAAGTTAGTGGATTCAAGTAAAGATCAAGAATGTCAAGGTCGGGGAAAGATTCTGTGAGACGTTCGGACAGGACAGGTGAACGGCTATGTAGATGGCCATGGGAATTTGTCAATAATTCATGCTTGATTTCTGTGCGCCAGTGGTTGAGAAAATCCTGAAGAGCAACACCGCTTAACGTCTGGAATGCTTTGACAAGCTGATCCCCAAATCCGCACGATGCAAGAGCATGTGCATGGGACGGCCCAAATCCTTTGAGACCCGCGCAATCGTAATCGCCACCACAGACTAGGGCAAATAAAACAAGTCCACCGGATGTTAATCCTAAATCCAAAAGATGCGAGTACGTGTAGGCAATCATTTCATCTTCAAAATGTCTTTCCTTGGTTGGAATGCTAATAAAATTTGATGTTCAATATCCAGTATACTGAGCAAGTTTGAAGAATGTTCTTACGTGCGGTATACTGTTTGTGCGCCAAAGACAAAAACATCACTATCGTTAGTGATGATTCCATCAATCAATCCTCTACGGTTTAGCATAGCTAATTCCGCTTCAGCCTCTCCGGGCGCCTATTTTGGAGTTAATATTAAATACAATTACACAGACAGCATGCAATACCTGGTGTATGTGATATCCGAATGCCCGAATGATATCTTTAGATGGATTGGTCCAAAATGGGCTTTGGTTTACACGAACATTAGTCCCGCGTTTTATGAGAGGTCGACCAGGGCCATCATAAACAAATACTAGAGTCAAGGGATATTTGATGAATTCACACATTTTCATGAATAGAATGTGCAGTGCACCGCCATAGAATTGGCCACTGATTGTTGGTCCCTGTAGTGCTGCAACACACTCGCTCATAAGTGTGCTTTTGATTCTAATTAAGACTAATAGATCAAAATTTTAAACCATGAAATACCTTATATCAACCCCAAGCTTCATCGCAATTTTTCCGGAACTCTCTCGATGGTCAAGAGCAGTAGAGAGAATTGAGATCCTGCTTTCCGCTTCTTTGATTGTCTGTAGTAGCCAACTCAGCACACCAAGACTCAGACATGACATTGAATGGTTCTTACTGGCCATAACCCATTAATTCCCATTGTCAATTATCAACTTGTCAATGTGATTTGCCGCTGTGTTGTGTGTATGGATAAAAGAGATGTCAAATAACTCAGATTGGATTGTTGATATAAGAGTATGACCATTGTATTATGAGACTTCTCAAACTAAGTTACGTGCGGGCTCAATACTACTAAGTAAGGTTACACTGTCATCGATTACACTATGCTGATGGTTCAACTAAATTTTTTGTGCGCCTCCTTGGAGCAACTGGTGCTTGCCGTTTTTTTCTACCGATGGGCGGCTCTGTAGATACACTTTGAGTGCTATTGGAGTTTGTGCTTTGAACACTAGCAGATATTACCTAAAATTGAATTTAGAGGTGGTCAGAAGTTTGTTTTAAAATATGCGTACATCTTTTGATGCTTGCGCCTTTGCTATGCGTTGTGCATAGATTTCATCAGTGATTGCTGAGAGTCCCTTCACTCTGCCATTGCCCCCTGTAGCAGATTTTTCAAGCTCTTCGATTACAATTTGTGGGGATACACCACGTAAAGTAGACTCGGAATGAATAAACTCCGGAATTTCGCGAAAGCGCTGCCACGCCTTACGTGCCTAGTATACAAAAGGAAAGGATTAAACCATGTATACAGCTCGAAAAAGATAATTAAACCATACTGCTGGTTTAGTTCGCCATGCTGACTGAAAGTGCAGCTCAACTTGCTGAAGTGGAGGCTTGATACCTGTCTGAGTACCCGAAGCATTAAAAACCGGCTCGCCAGAATTGTAACATGTCCACTGTTCATTGAGTGTATATTTGTTAAGGGTCTTTGATGGACACCATGCATCCCATAACAGTTCGGGTCGCTTGATAAGTCTAAAGACTTGCTCCCACGTCACTGATTTCTGACCAAGAACAGGCGGCCAAAACAGTTGTGGTCCACCTAATGTGTGGCCATAGATTTATTAGCATTCAGACAATAGTAGTGTTAGAAACATAAGACGGCACACCAGGGTTTGAGAAAGCGTCAACATGGGGCAATACAAGATCAACTTGTGTCCGCGAACGGGATTCAGAAGAAACCTTTGGTGATCCATTTGCAAAGGCGCGAAGTGGGCTTCCCGGTTGTTTGCTATCATTTGGAGCATTCAAAACATAAATTCCCGTATCATCGCTATTTTTAGTAGCACTATGACCGGCAGATTTGTTAGCCAGTGGACTCTCTGGCACAGCTAGCGTAAATACAGGTTGCGGGACTATAGTTGAAAAATCAATTCACAGAAATATATCAATAGCAAGTTAAGTCAAGATACCTTTGGAGACGTTTAAACTATGTTGATATGACAAATTTGAGAATCCCTTGGTTGGAGAAAGAACATCAGTACGGCGCTGAATTAAAAGACGCATTTCCTTCAATTCTGCTGCCTGGGTTGCTAAAAGCGCCCTCATTTCTTCAAGAGATAGGCGAAGAAGGTTGTTTTGTATACGTTCCAAATCCACTGTACTTCCTGCGTTAGCTTGTAAGTGAGCAAGGCTTGTTGGATACTCGGTTTTCATCCAGTGTTGGACCTGGGGATTTGCTAAAGCTGGAAGCCGAAATAATGCGGATTCAGGATACTTCTGGTAAATTGCAGCACCACACTACAATATATATGAGTGATGAGTAGCAAAGATAACAAAGAGCAAACCTGGAATAAATATGGGCGGAGCGATATTACCATTGCCCAATAATTGGCTGCACCCGACAAATTGGCTCTTCCCACAATTTTGGCATGAATATCCTCGGCGATAGGGCATACCAAGTTTAAAAATGCCTCTGGAACATGGACACGTCGCCACAGAGGGTCATATACTTCATGTGTTTTGTATCCATGAGCACCGAGAACGGCCTAGAAAACGGTGTAAGAGAAAAAACCATAACATGTCATAACAAAAATACCTCTTTTGGAATTGCTGGAGCGTATGTATCAAAGTATGTTTCACCACGAACCCATCCCAATCTTGATGTGTGTACCCCATCGACGCTAATTGATTTGACAAGTTAACAATCATGATTTGAGATATACGTTCAACCAAGTTCACCTACCCCATCTTCTCTTGGCTATAACCAAGAATATGGCGAGGAAGGTGAGCCTTGATTTTTGAAATAAAATTGGCCTGTGAGAAGGCCTTGACGTAAAGGTTATACAAACTCTGTTCGTGGTAAGGGGTTGTTGGAGAAGTCTTGCCATGCAAAACACGGACTTGTCTCCAACTTTTGTTGATTGACCAATCAACATCAAGTTCTTCGGTAAGCTTCTTTACATCATGGATGAAATGATGATAAAACGCAAAGGCACCAAGCGGGCATATTGTTGGATCTTTATGTGCAATAAATACTGTGTAAACCGGATTAACTTTTGTACGCAATCCACGGTTAGCAGCAGCTTTCTCTTCGCCTTGAAGTCCCAGGACACATTCAACTGCAGTTTCTTTATTGGGGTGAAGAAAAACATATGGTTGTAGTTCCGCAAGTTTGAGTGCACGAAAGTCGTCTCCTCGATTCCCAGAAGCATTTTGGGCTGCCCATGCAAGATGTCCATTAATGACAGATCGCACTTGGAAGATCTCATCAAGCTCAACCCAAAGTGAATTGTCTTGGATGGAAAAACTCACATTCCCGATGCATCAAAAACCCTCCACCTATTTTGGCCATTTGCTCTTCGGTTACACTTGCCAGAAACGTGTTGGCAACAATATCAGGAGCATCCTCTCCTGGAATTAAGCCACTGATTCCTGGATAAGAACTCTGTCAAGATTATACAAAAAATAACACTCACTTTCGACTACGATTTAAGGCTTCATTCATCCTTCCTTTTATACAGTCCCAAACGTGAATAGACTTAGCGGGCCGAGTTTTTTCAAGTGTTGGATCGAGGGCCTCTTGCATTTTTCGAATCCGTAATGCACCAAAGTAGAGTTTCTTCAACTGGGACTAGATAGTATGAGTGACAGTTCACGATCTGTTACTGGTGAAACTTACAGCACCAAGATAAGTACCCGGAATATCAAGACCCTTGCGAGTACGCTTTGGACGCTCTGCTGAATGTCGAATATACAGGAGCAGATGATGACAGTCAACTATGTCATCTTGAATTTCACCCTTGTCCAATGCTTGGCGACAAAACATCTAGAATACATGAGCTGAGTACAGCTTTAGCAAAACATGATACCATACCTTCCAGTCTCTTACAACTGCCGACTGTGTTTTTACGCCACCTGCTCGTCGATTTTTCTCCGATCTTTTAGCCTCGTCAACCCGTGTCTGAGTAACAAATTGTTCAAAGTCATCGCTAGTATCCATGATGTCGTCTTCATTGTTGTCGAGATCTTCTCCAAATTCATCATCCTCATCAAGTAACTCATTGTCCTCGTCGTATCCTAGTATTTCATCAGCTGCTGCACCTTCAACCGAAAAGTGTGAAATAAGAGCTCCATCGTCAATGATATTGTGGGATTGTGCGGAAAGATGTTGATCTTCAATGTCAGCTTGATTTTCGGTGGCTTCATTCACAGTATTGATAGTAGTAGGTGCAGTATCGGCACTGCTATCCAGCGGAAACCTATCAAACAGAAGTCAATAAAAAGGATCAACTACCACAAACTGAAAAATATACCGACCAGTATAATTTGAGAGCTGAACGAAGGCGCTCTAAATTAGCACTTTTAGGGACTGAAAGATGGAGGTTGCTGCATGCTTCCCTCAAACGCTCTTTCCGTCGTATAGTGTCACTAAAAGAAACATCAACAAGTCAAATTTGGTTGAGAAAAAGAAACCATACAGTGCTGCAGAGTACTCTTCAAGAGTTGAGACAACTGTGCCATCCAAGGTCCGGGATGGATAAAGCAAATCATTGTGTTCAGAAAGTAGGGGATCAGGCTCAAAAGAAGTACCATCCATGAGTATGTAGACAGGCTGTTAGCGAGGAAAAATAAGAAAGAGCGAAAACATAAAATGCAAGTTATATGCTTCAACGGGTGGCCCAAGTTTCATTGTTGAATAAAGGCACATAGAATGTTGATTACAAATGCCCTGAATGGTAATTGAGGCCTGTGTTGGATTCCCGAGCTATAATTCGATGTAAATGTTGTATTTGGTCCCCGTGAGTAGAGAATACAATGAAAGCAACATGATTTACGAAAAGAAACCAAGACCGTCCCAAAAATGCCAACCGCCTTCAATTCCCACTAGTTCCTGCTGTGCAGTACTCAATTGACACTGCGCGCAATCTGTGCTGTGATCAATCTGAACTATTGGTGTTAATTGGTGTCGCATTTGAGCATCTGTGTCAAAAAATAGAGGAATCTTGAAATACTCACAATGACAATTCTGGTTTTCCAACGTGTGATCCAAACCGACTTTGAACAAGACAGTAAGATGGCGACAACAGGATTGTGTGCTTTTGTGAGAGAAAATAGACACCACAGCGCGCGTGAGACTTGAGATGCGCAAGGAAAGACAATGTGATGGTTGAGATGCAAGAACGAGGGTAGTAGAACACCCGTGGGTCTGATGCCCAAAAAGACAGTGTTTGCGCAATGGCAACTCAAACACAGAGGGCGGTGATTGTCCGTGGGACAGTGAGGGCCGTGCAAGAAGAGCACTGCTGCCTGCGCTGCTTCCACAATCAATAAGTGAAGGATCGACATAATATTGAATAACGTACCTGACTTGATTATATTCAGACCACCGTTGTGAGCAGTTTCAAACCCTCCACCTCTATAGCGGGGCTTGTGAGCAACGAAGGTATATAGGAATTGAGAGTGCATGGCGAGCGTGTTAGCGTTTGAAAGCGTGTTAGTGTTTGAATTGGCAGTCTTGTTGGTTTAGACGGTGTTGCAGTTGGTCTAGATGGTGTTGGCTTGAGTCTTGCCAACTGAGGGTTGATGAGCGGCGGTTTATCGAAGAAATCCAGTTGTGTACGTGAGCTTGGACGGTTTGGGGGGACAGGCATGGTGATGGCGGTGGTCGCTGACAGAGCTTGTGTAGAGATAGGGCGAGGCACGGCTGATTTACAATCGCCGAACCGGCATAAAGCTCACTTTGAGTCCCTAGCGAAGTCACCAACTCTGGTGACTGCCCGCCAATTTTGGCAGGCGGTCACAAAACCCTTGTGACCGGACCCTTAGAAAGGCCACTGGGGTCTCCTCGTTCTATAGCGAACTCCCTGTGACCTGGGGACCCGGTCACCCGCTTTGGGTCACCGGGAATGATTAGCTAAGCTGAGTCAGCCGCGGCTTTTGTTGACTTTCCCTTTCGTTTTCTTACTCGTCCCTTCACCTCCATTCCGCTCGCTGGGACCCGCCCCTCGATCGCTCGCCGCTCGTCACTCCCAGGTCACCAATGTTTGGCGCGACTTCGACCGCTCAGGTCACAAGAATTTCGACCCCCGACGCCGTCCTTTGCCTCAATAGGTAGCTTGAACGGCCGCCCTCGACCCAATCCGAACATCCGAACCCGATTTGCATGGCATCGCTTGGATGGCGGAGTTCTCGCGACTGCGCGTCGCTTCGCGTTGCAGGAAGGGCATTGTGTGTGGAGGAGAGGTGGAAATAGAATGTGACAATAAGGTGAGTGTACGAGTGTACATTTGACACCGCTGAGAGAGACATTATGGCACCATGCGATTCAACCAGGCGATTCAGCATGGGGCGAGCTCTATGCAATGCGCGTTGATTCGTGTTTCTCCCTTGCGTCACACTTCTCCAATCGTGAGTAATCTATTTTCTTTGTTTATTTCTGCCACTCTACCTTGTTTTTGGAGTTTCTGCAGTCTTGCGTCACAAGTCGCGCGGCAGGGCGTCAAATAGTGCGACACGGCGCCCTTGACATCCAAACACGCACCCCGAAGGCCGGCACGTCGTGTCGCGTCGTACATATTGGCCTTATCTCCCGCGCTATGGTGGTGGGGTAAGGAAGAGAAAATAAGGTGAGCAACTTACTAGTATTTGTGGGTAGAGACTCGACATCCAAATCACGTCGTGTCGCGTCGCACTTTGCTCCCGCATTGCATGGTGGCGTTGCGTGTGTGAGTAAGGTAAGCAGAAACTCGTCCAGTCTCTTCCTTTGTTCTTCCTGACATATGTCCACGCGATGGGTGATTGTATTGCACTTTCCCCCCGTGTTTATCCCAGTGGCCTCCCGCGAGATACATTTGATTGCGTGGGTCTTAGCTCGCGCTGGGAGCATACAGGTCTGTGAGCACTCTTTCCTCTCTTTTTATTTCTGCCTGCCGGCACACTGGGAATCCTCAGGCATGGTCATACACCGTTGCCGGCAGGCTCTCTTTCATCCTTTCTTATGTGCTAACTACTCTCTAATTTTTTTTGCTGGGATGGATCCATGCAAGGTGTAAGGCGCAGTTGATGGAATCGACACACTAGGTGCGTATGTCGATTTCTCTTATCACCCAAGTTGGATCCCCCTGCCTTCTTCTCCTCTGTGGTGTATCCCCCTCATCACCTCTGCCCCGTCCTGCCCCGTCCGCTGTCACATCTCCATCCTGCCCACTGTTGGCTCCGCCCCGCATATTATCGCATACATTGCTGCCCTCAGGCATCAATGCCTGGGAGACTGGTGATGGAGAGATTGCGGTATACTGTGCCTCAATTCGCATGGGTGGCCCAGGAATTTTCAGGCATGGAAATACACTGGGATTGCCCATAGTTTTTCACCCTCTTCCTTTCCTACACTGCTATACCCCACCGGCCTCATTCTAAGTTGAGTCGTACTGTACAATGCCGTCTTTATGTGCAGGACCACTTTTTTCTGTCGTGCAAGTATACCCCGTGTGTGCACATCCCATTTCCATCATCATCTGCTTCTGTGCACTCTGCCCTGCACCCTGCAATGTGCCCATCGATTATTGAGTCTCATCGAAACAAAGCAGATTAGTGAAGCAGATTAATATGATCAAAGCCTTTCCCGACCATCAAGTCATGAGTTGCATACCAGACAGTAGAGTCAAGTCATGAGTTGCATACCAGACAGTAGAGTAATACGGTAGATTAGTCAATGCATACTACTTTGACTAGGTACAAGCAAAGATGATGTCCGTGTCTTCATATTGGAAGCATAACTAAGTCAAATCAATTATTGAGCATTCAGTTTCAGGCAGCGAAGATGGGATAGATATAGATCTCTTCTCATGGTCAGAATCTTCTGTCAAGTCGATGACATTGGGATCAATCAACAGGGATCTTGTAGTTGAGGATGCATATTCTCCCTTCTGAGCAGTCCGTTATTGATTAATATCCTGCAATAATTTGATATGTTCAAGGTCTACCATCATATGGTCCAAGGCTTCAAGAATTCCGCCCCGATGATGCTTGGTTGGCTCTGGAAATGCAGCTGCTTGTTGGCTGCTATCTCCAGAAGATCCTTCAACAAACATGACCCGAGACTTGTCAGCTTTTTGTGTGGTTTTAGTATCCCCAGATAGCTCTAGAGGTCAATGTAAGCGCTGAAAATACCATTTGTCTCAAAACTAACCTTGAAGCAATCTTTCCGGTAAGGCATCTATATGGACCCAAGCTCGAAATGTGTCCGAATTAGTAGACGACTGAAATGAGGGGTTCATCAATGCGATGAAGTTTTGTGCCGATACCAATAATCTGGCTTGGTATCTAGAAGTATTTGGTGCCATACGACCAGCTCGATTAGCAATTTTACGGTTGAATAAACGTGCTTGAATATTGGGTGTGGCAAGGATCTGCTGGGTGTGGTCGTAAAGAATAAACTTCTGTAATATGCCAGATCAATGAATAACAGCTACGATTGCATTTAAACGTAGTATAGACAACTCACCGAGTATAGCATCTGCAGAAAGACACCTTCCCATACATTTCTCTTGAACTTGTCCTTTATAATTTCTTCTGTATTCCACCCCAGATGAGTCGATGACACCATAACAAGACGATTCAAAGATGGTTCTCTGTGCCTAAAGTCATAAACAGGAGCAAGATGGGACGAAGCACCGGCAGATACTACAGGTTCCAAGTAGAGTGAGAGTGTATCAAGGCTGGGAAAAGAATCAGGAATGCTTTTGGCCAGTGATCGCTCCTTTCCTCTCAGATGTCCACTGGAGTTTGAGAAAAGTTCCTTTTGAAGGTCCAAACGCCATTGAGCAATGGCAGCAGTCAATCGCTCTCCGTGAAAAGTTTGAACTATTTGAATCAGACTTTCACCGTATCCGCATTTTGCGAGGCCAAGAGCAGTAGCTGGACCGCATCCGTCGAGTCCTACTGCGTCATAGTCTCCTCCACAAAGTAGTGCCACTAAAATGAGACCTTTCTTTGTTAGTCCTATAACATTTGATATGTTTTCAGCCGTGTATACAGCAATTTCATCTTCAAAACGTCTTGTTTTGGCCGGGATGCTATTATCATGATTTCAATCCCAATTCAATCAATTTGATAACATTGTCTACATACGTGCGATAGACTGTAGTCGCTCCAAACACAAAAACATCACTGTCACTTGTGATGACTGCATCAAGGAGGCCGTGTTGATTGAGCATAGCAAGCTCGGCCTCAGCCTCACCGGGTGCCTAAACAAGGCAACGTCAAAACTTAGCTACTAGTGTTATTCAATAGAATAAATTATGGCATACCTGGTGGACATAATATCCAAACGCTTGTACTATGTCCATAGAGGGAGCTGTCCAGAATGGTGGAGAATTTTGGACACGACGACCACGCTTGAGTGCTGGACGTCCCGGTCCATCGTACACAAAGACCATGATAGCAGGATACTTTAAAAAGTAACACAGCTTCATGAAAAGAATTCGTAGAGGACCACCATAGAAACCTTAGAGGCACTCTCGTATAGAGATGCTCTTTCCTCAATGGGTTTAATCGCCTATCTTGACACTGTAAGACTATACCTAACATTATTCCGTTGTACGCACCTTTGAAAGTCCATTTATTCCCATGTTGAAAATGCAGCAATTGTTGTGTTGGATTGCAAGATGTGTGTTTGAAATCAAGACGAGTTAAAGGAGAGTTTAAACGAAAGCAAGTTGCATAGCTGCTGCGGCATTAAGTATTCATTATTATCTTGTTATTTGAAACTTTACAATCATGGTTGTCTGCGGCTACTCTGTCTGCATAAATATACACAAACTATGAAAGATAAACTAGTACAGTCAAGTACATAAGGAAGAGCGTCAAAAATACCAATTAATAGTCATAATTCATCCTGCTTTGCCTTTTTTGAAGGACGACGAGGAGCTACGGCTTTTTTCCGCTTGGTTGGTTGAGAGGCTTCCGCTTCTACCTGTGGAGCTTCCGTCTCTGCTTGTGGAGATACAGCCTCTCGTTTTAATTTGATATGCTTTGTAAGTGCTGAAAGTCCCTTTAATCGTCTGTCTTGCTGGCCTAGAATCTCAAGTTCATCAATAATTGAGAGTGGAGAGACCTTGCGGTTATGAGCTTCTGAGTCAATAAACTCAGGAATTTCTCGAAACCGCTGCCAGAATTTGCGGTCCTATGCTTTCTGTAAGTCCTTGAATTGATATAAATGTCAAATTTCCTTACTTTGGATGAAATTCCGCTTCGCCAACTTTTGAGATGCTTACCCTCCGGATTGAATGATCCGAAATGACGTTCCACCTCACGTAGAGGCGGCTTGACAGATGTCTGATTACCATCTGCATCATTTACCCCCTCACCAACACTCCAGCACGCCCATTGATCGTGAAGATCATATTTATCAAGTGTCTTTGATGGCTTCCAGCAGTCCCATAAATGCTCGGGTTGCTTGATAAGAGCAAATACTTGGTCCCATGTCACAGATTTCTGTCCAAAGACCGGAGGCCAAAAGAATTGTGGCTGACCTGTATTCACAAATTTGTATTTAGCAAACATATATATGGTAAAGGTGATAACCTACCCTGTTCTGTGAAAGCAGACGCACTCGGTAGCACTAAATCAACCTGTGAACGCTTCCGGCGAATGGTATGTGTTGGGGTTTTTGGAGATCCATTTGCAAATGCTCGGAAATCCCCATTTTCAGCCATATACACACCGGTGTCGTCGTTTTCACAGTTAGCACTTTCAAATGTGTCATGATTGGCTGTTGTGAGCTGCAGAGCAGGAAGTGGCTCATGAACTGCAGCTAAGAAAAGAGGTCAATAAATATTAAACACGACATGAAACAGCTATGTGACACACCCGATGATGCTGTAGACACTCTAGACGAGTAGTGGACTGCTGAATATCCCTTTGCCGGTGATAACACTTGAGTACGCTGCTCAACTATCTTCTGAATTCGAGCAACTTCAGCTAATTGAACACTTTGTGATGCAAGTAATGATCGGGTTTCTTCAAGGGCAAGCTGAAGGAGCTGATTCTGGATCCGCTGGAGATCAACCCTGCTTCCTGCACTCGCTTTCAACAAAGAAAAATCGTTTGGAAACTGGTGCTTCATCCAATTCTGGACATCTTGATGAGCAAAGGCCGGAAGCCGAAATAATGCTGATTCTGGTACTTCTTGAAAGATGGCAGCACCACACTAAAGTATAACATTAATACAACACTGTACAATTAACAAAGTTCTTACCTGGAACAGATAGGGACGTAGCTCCATAACCATTGACCAGTAGTTTGCGGCACCAGACAGATTTTGTCGTCCAACAACATCTGAATAGATTGTTTCAGCCATTGGGCATACAAGACACAGAAATACCTCGGGGATGTGAACATGACGCCAAATGGGGTCATACACCTCATGAGATTTATATCCATGTGCACCGAGTACAGCCTAATACGTGCACAGTCAGTTAGTAGGTTTTGGGATAATGAAGGGGAAAGTTTACCTCTTTTGGAAGTGCCGGTGCATAGGTATCATAATAAGTCTCTCCTCGTACCCATCCCATCCGAGATGTTACAGAGGGATCAACACTGAATTGAAATAAGTCATTAAGCATTTAACTAAATACATTTGAGCTTACCCCATGCGCTCTTGATTATATCCAAGGATATGACGTGGTAGATGTGCTTTCAAATGTGATGTGAATGCAGCAGAGGAAAATGCCTTAACATAGAGATTGTACAGGCTTTGCTCATGGTATGGAGTCGCATATGACTTTTTGCCATGTAGAACACGTACTTGTCGCCAGGTTTTATTGATCGACCAGTTGATATCTAATGCTGAGGTGATATCAATGACGTCGTGAAGGAAATGATGATAAAAAGCAAATGCTCCCAGTGGGCATTTAACTGGATCCAGGTGGGCAATAAATACACTATACACCGGATTAACTTTCTGAATAGTGTAGATAATATATCAGATAGGAACAAGTGAATTGAGAGCTTAAATTTACCGTTCTCATTCCTCTGCTAGCACCTGCCTTCTCCTCTCCTTGACATCCGAGAACACACGGAATGGCCGTCTCTTTATTTGGATGAAGAAAGACATATGGCTGCAGCTCAGCCAGTCGAAGCGCTCGGAAATCATCCCCACGGTTTCCTGATGCATTTTGTGCAGTCCAGCTCAAATGACCATTGATAACCGAACGTACTAGAAAACATTGTCAAATTATTACACCAAAGTATTCAAAAAGTTACTCACACTCTCGATGCATAAGAAAGCCTTTTCCAACACTGTTCATCTGCGCTTCTGTGATTCCGGAGAGAAATGTATTGGCCACAATGTCCGGCGCGTCCTCTTCGGGTATGAGGCCTCTGATGACATGGAATTAGCAACTTATAATCAGTGTAGCAGATTAAAAAGAAACAGACTCTCGAGCCCGTCGAAGAGCTTCATTCATACGACCTTTAAGTGCATCCCAAACATGGACATTGGTTGCTGGGCGCCGCTGGGAAAGACTGGGGTCTTTGGCTTCTTGCTCTTTACGGATACGAAGAGCACCAAAATATAGTTTCTTAATGTGTGACTGAGAATCAATGTAAGTTTTATACGTCATCTGATACACTAATATCAGGACTTACCGCGCCAATAAATGTACCAGGTATGTCAATGCCTTTGCGTGTTCGCTTTGGTCGCTCGGAACAGTACCGAATATACAATAATAGATGGTGGGCATCAACAATTTCATCTTTGATTTGACCCGTCTTCAAGGCATGACCACAAAAGATCTGAAAGATATTCAAGTTAGATTTGGAATGTGTATACATAGAGACAGCCAATGAATGACCTTCCAATCTTTGATAACCGCACTTTGAGTCTTAACTCCACCTGCTCGTCGATTATTCTCTGCACGTCTTGTCTCCTCGAGCCGGATCCGAGTTTGAAATTTGGTGTAACTTTCGCCTGGAAATGGTCCACCTTGCATTTGAGTCTCCAAGTCAGATTCATCGTCGTCTTCGAGGGCTGTGTGGTCTAGGAGCTCATCGTTGATCTCAAGAACCTCTCGAAATTCATCCTCAGGGTCACTATCACTATCATCATCGTACCCAAGAACCTCTTCAGCAGCAGCACCTTCAACCCCAAATTCTTGAACAAGGATTTCGTCGTTATTATCTCTCAACACGGAAACTGATGTGCTAGCATGTTGCGAGCTAGAAGATTGTAGCTCAGAAACTTCATTAGAAATTGATTCCTCCATGACAATTGGAGGATACCTGTTAACGCGACCCAAAAAACACACTAAGCATATAGAAATAAGAGTGTATAAAGTGTGCCACATACCAGTAGTCCGTCAACATCGTTCGAAGACGCTCTAAATTTGCACTCTTAGGTGGTGCCAAATTAGCATCAATACATGCTTCGCGAAGTGGCTCTTTCCGTCGTATAGCAGCTAGCCTAGACATGTACTGAGCGCGGGATATGTTGATAATACCATTGGCGTCGGTCGTAGGGATCATAATTTCAGCATGTTGAGCTTGCTCAGAAGACTCGGTGCGAGATAGTATGCGAGACTGCATTGGTTTACTCAGAAAAATTTGGTGGGGGAAAATGTATATTCATAAGACATCTTATAGAGTACATTCTTTTATTATGTTGTACTAGGTGATTTCAACGATGGGCCACTGGAGCGATGGAGAATGGACACTCACCAAAAGAAAATAACCGGTCATTTCACGTTGAATGGCACTCATGAGTTTGACCGGTGTTGTGCGCATATTGGCCAGTGCCACTAGAGGCCACAGACAAAAATCAATGGCGGCACATACCCGCAGTTGTCCGGTGCAGGTCGCGATGCTCACTGAATGCCTCAGTGAAAGTCACCCAGCTCTGTGACCCAGGGCCAAATTTGTGCGGTAGGTCACAGAACGTCTGTGACCTACCCCCAAGGAATGCCACGGGGGTCTCCTTGTTCCCTCCACTCCTACGATAAACAATAAAAATGTTAACCTTAGACATATACAGCCCAAAAAAAACAGAATACAAAAAACAAAAAGACCGCGAGAGCCCGAAAGACCCACAAAAACTGTACTCAGATGCCACTTTCCGTCTGTATCATTATATGCGGTTTGATGAAGGACTGACTGTGCTGGAGTACTGGGATTGGGATTGATTTGGAGCTCTGGGTTTGTCCTTGGTGTCATCGGCTTGATGGGTGGCAATTTCGATGAAAGGTGGTTCCTGGACGCCATGTTAGCGGGCGCCTGTCTGCGCCTGTCTGCTGCAGTGAATCTATCCGTGTATCTGGTATCTATCAACTCCTCTGGCAGTGTTCTTTGTTTGGGAGCTGGCCGACACGTTGCGGATGGTGAAATTGTCCCGAGGTGAAATCAAATCAAATAGCAAAATCGAATTCGGGTCCGTGCGTTGTTAACCCCTTGTCCTTGGCGCATATATCTGTATCCGTACATGTGCATTTGCATTCACATCGCATTCGCATTCGTGCTTATTCTGGGAAAGACGCTAGGAAATTTCCCTTGTCTGACTTGTTGCGGTCTGCGAGTGCGAGTGCGAGTGTGATGTCTGGTATACGTCCCTGAAATTATGCAGTGCAGTGGTCACTCTATCCGAGTGGAAGGGTGTGGTGCTAGGGCCTGGGACAAACCTGGGGACGCGGACACGGCTTCACGTTCTTCTGCTATGCGCATACCTATGAACTGTGAACTCTCAGTCTTTGAGTTGCAATTTTTGTTCTTCTCTTCTCTTCTCTGCTCTTTGTCCACTCAAGAGGAGAGCCTGAGTGTTGGGGAATCGGGGGTAGGGGGTAGGGAGGTCTATGTTTCCTCCTCTCTCCTCTCCTCTTCTTTCCTCGCTCTGAAGTCGAATTTCTTGCTTCACACTGTGAACCACGGTACTCTGTTTGTCTCTCTTGATGTGTGACTGTTGCTTGTCCTGTCTGCTTTCCTGTTGCTTTCTTGTCCTGGATATCAAAAGCGGAGTGTGGCATGTATGTGTATGGATACCTGCCTGCGCTGCGCAGCGGCTCTGCGCGCGCTCTGGCTAGTGATCCTTGAAAATAGCATAGGTCAGAGGACATCACTGATCCTCTTCCGCCCTTTGATTGAATGCTGAGAATACTGACGAGACTCGGACCTAGGGAGTCGAATGTGGCCTTGAGGTGTCGGAAAACTTGGAGTGGTGTGAGTCCTACTCCTGAGCTAGGCGGGCCCACTGTCATCAACTTGTGTTTAACATTATTATTGTTGTTGTTGGGATTTGACTATAGTTATCACTACTTTTTGTGAGCGTTGTGTCTGACGTAGATGAAGACAAGATGACAAGACATCGCGTGCGGTTTTTGGATTACATACCCACGTCAACGTCAATGTCCGCGTCCCCGATGTCCCATGGCTATGGTTATTAGGGTTATGTTGAATATGAAAGTCGTCTCGAATGACAGTGTGGGTATCGAATGCCAGTCTAGCCTTCAAACTGAAAGCTGAAAATTGAAAATCGAAAAACTTGAAAGCTCAAAAGTGGCCTTTGCAGCTCGTTCTTGTTCTCCCCATGAGGCGCGTTGATAGTAATAAATAAATAAGGTGGTAGACGATGCAAGGTATGAGTACCTGGGTAAGTGAGATGTGATCATGAGCTGTGAACGGCAGGGCGACACTTGAAATTTGGTGATTAAACTTTGAAGGACTTCGAACCTTTCATAAGTTGCTCATTTATCATTTTCGTGATCAATGTGGGATCCAGATTCTAGATCGATCGAGGTAAGGTATGATATTTGAAGAAATCCTCGAGCTGCATTGACGACAGGTAAAGACGAGGAAGGCTTGTGGCTTTGAGGGCTTTGAGGCGTTTTTGATACCATTTCTAGGTGATGATAGGATGCTGTGAACTTGTGGTATAGATATGATAGGGAATGTAAGGTAAGCTGTATTGTTATTAATATTTTGACTGCGAGGTGTTGAAGCTGTAGCGGGAGGGAGGGATCGTATGGTCGATTGTATAGATCATGGTTGCTATAGGTCGAGTCGAGATGTGGTGATGTGATATGTTAAGTTGAGGTTGATGTTGTAATCTGTTCCTAGAATCTCAACTTAGTCCTCCTGCCGGGCCTCTCAGACTATATCCCTTCTCCCTTCTTCATCATGAAGAGAAATCATGATCACGACCGTTCGCGAATGTTCTTACGATATTTATTATTTTTATTGCTGCAATTGGAGACTTAAAAATACAAATGCCGTAGGTGTCGTCTGTAATTCGACGGTGCGTAGGTTGAAGGGGGTTAACGGGTTACCAATCAAAGGACACGCTCGTCTACACTCGCACGTATGTATATAGGTACATATCTGCCCTGGACCTGTTTCGGGTTCACTAAGAAGAAGCAGGGGGGCAGATGGAACGACTGAAGAGGACAGAACAGGGACCGAGCATGGACCGGGAAGACTGCTAGACATGTTCTGAGTTTTTTGCTGAGTGTCAATTTAATTCGACAGGGTTGCGTTGGCTCGATTCGGGTTTGTTGGTTCTTGCAATTGGTTCTGGTTTCCTGCGACGGCGACGAAGACTAACGCGTTGGGTGTGTAGGGTCGAGGTGAGCTGTGTTCTGTCCGTTTGTGTTGTCCTGTGCTGCTTGTTGACCTTTGACGGTGCTAGCATTGCTGTTGAAAGAGAGACGACGAGCAATCAAGGGGTCTAGATTCAGAGACAACTGGTCCAAGCAGCTGACAACGCCGCAGTGTGCCCGTTTCAACTTGCTTCAGCCCTTTGTCTGCTACCACCGTCATCGTCTGGGATCTGAAATCCCCTCCGCCTGAGGAAGGAAGGATCAAGGAAGGGCGAGAGATGCCCCTTCCCGCACCCCAGGCCCACCAGGCCAACGGGGTCTCGTCGGAGTACATAGATATCGAGGTACGCACCGTTCTTCGCTCGCTTTTCTTTCATTGTCACTGTGGGGAGGAGGGATTTAGTGTGCTTTATATTTGGGTGACGGTATACTCATCACGCGTCTATCCCAGGCAGACTTGAGCGATCGCGATTCGAATGCGAATGCGCACGCGCGCACAGACCGGGACCCCCCGTCCACGTCCCCGCCCACCCCCGCGCTAGCACCCGCGCGCACCCGACGATCCATCGCCTCCGCCGCCCCGCGCGCAGGCTCTTCCCCCAACCATGACCACGACCACGACGCCGAGCTCCCGATCGCGAGTTCCCAGCGCCTCGTCGTGACTTCGCAGCTCCCCGCGTTCTGGCGCACGAAATGGGGCTATGTGCTTGGTGTCGTCGCGCTTCTTGCTGTTGTGGGCGGGATTGTGGGCGGGGTGCTGGGGAATAAGAGTAATGATGAGCCGGCGAGGAATCCGGGGAGTGTGCATACGACTATGTCTTCGTCGTCGTCGGGTGTGAGCTCAGGGATGATGCCAGCGCAGTCGACGACGGATGTGATGGAGAACCCTGAGATCCCGCATACGGTCGTTATGGCCGCTGTGACTGCGAATCCGATCAAGGGCCTGAACGCCGTTGTGACGGCGACGACGGTGCCGCTGGCATCGTCCATACCCAATCCCCCGGGTCGGAATCTGTTGCGGTATGCGTATGCGGCGCCGCTTGTGTCGTAGGTGCTCACAAGGTTAGTTCACGCACGCTGCACTGCGCGCTACGTATACTATACTACGTGTGTTTTGTTGTGCCAAGCCACGCCCACGCCGCCTTTCACGCTAACTTTTACCGTCACCTTTGCCTTCACCGTCATCGTTAATGCCACATCAACCCTTCTTCTTCGCCTTCATTGCATTGTTCACCGTCACCATCCATCACACACCCACACCGACGCCCTCACACGGCGTCAAAAACCAAAAACTACAAATCACAAATCAAAATTACAATCCATAAATCATAAAACACAAATCACACACATATCCATCCTCTCGAAAACACGAATCCACCCTCCCTCTCCTCCCTTTCACTCCCAGTCTCGGGCTAAGTCTTCCCTCTTCCATCGTCACTCTGACATGCACACACACGAATTTTCTACCCGCTACGCTACTCTGCTCCCTATCACTGCTTCCTATGCTTGATATACTATCCCTCTCGTTGTCCCCACTCCCTGGTGCGCTCCCCGCCCTCTGCAGTGTCCCCCACCCCTTGCCAGTTTTCCATGCTACCCCTCTCCGGTGTTTTTTGATACCAGTGCCTCGTGCATTCGCCTTCCCTGTTTCCCTCCCCCTCCCCCTCCCCCTCCCCTATTGCGTTTCGATGCTTGATGCTGCTTTTTGAATGGTGCGAGCCTGCGAGATTGCGAGAACCGACGGTCTATATCCATATCCATTGACCATTATCCGCGGGACTTACACAAGATATTCCTGGACATTTTCGGTGTCACGACGCAGATAATGATGAATATCCACTTCGCTGCCTCATCGCCTTTGTGTCGACCGGCAAATAACGATGATCATTCACTTCGCTGGTGCAGTGCTTTTGTACCTGCCTACCACATTCGCATCTGCATCCCTGTCCGCATCCATATTTGTCTCCACATCCGTTTCCATGATCTATGTCTGTATCTGTACCTTATGCGAGCGACTAGGAGCAGGATTGGGCTGGGGCTGGGGCTGGTACCGGTACCGGGAGTAGGACTGTTCTTCCCCTTTTTTATTTTGATTTGGACGAGTATTGCGGTATTAGGGTCTAGGGCGGTGCGATGCGGGGATCGCTAGCACCTGGCGTTTGGGTCTTGTGCTTTTGTATGGGTTGTACTGATTTACTGCGGCTTCACTTCTCATTTTCACTTTGGTTTACACGGGCTTAGATGTTTCTCTTTTGGGTGCTTGGGTGCTTATATACGTCTCTTTTTTTTTCTTCATTTGGAGTACTTGCTATTTCTACATAGATACACTTTTTTGGGCTTTTGGGCTTTTGGGCATATGACTTTGTTTTATGCGATTCGTTTTGTTTCTTTGGGGGGCTTTGGGTCTTTGGGTTTGGGTTCTTGGGAATTCTTTTTTTTTTTTTGGGTCTTTTGTTGGGCTTTTTGAGTGTCTTTTTTTTTTTCCTCTTCGTATTTGGTTTTTGGGGGTTGTATATGTTTAGGGTTAACCTTTGTCGTTGTTCAACTTCATCGTGGTCGTTATATTGATATCGATTTTTTGGTGCTTATATGAAAAAGGCTATCGGCGCTAGATATAAATATATGCATGTTTTGTATATAGTATTGTCTACATGCTAGTAGGTGCGGATGGAACAAGGGAGGAAGGTGAAAGTATGATACTCGGTTCAGGGCTGTTAGGCCGTATGGATGCGCCCGCTTCTGATATCATTACGGCGATGAACGATGGTGATTGCAGAATGAACGAGAGGAATAAAATGGAAAATTACCAATACGCATAAGAAAGCAGCGCAGAGATACGTTTTCGTTAGTTCAGAAGCGTAATGCTGATTTTGGGACGACGGGAATTATGATAAAGAATGTGACAAGGCCAAAAAAGAAGGACCTACACGACATGCTGAATGAGACGGATTTCCTAAAGAGAAATAAATACTGGGGTCGCTTTCAAGCTTTAGCGCTATAGAAATTCAAGCGCTCAACTCTCAGCGCTCTGCGCGTGCTTCGTGCGTCGTGCTTAATTTGCGGATTCTGTCTTCGGGCGTCTGGGATGGAATCATGGATGGATGCCTCGGATGCTTCTTACAATGCGATATACTGTACTGCAGCAAAGGACACGGAAAAGGCCAATGCGAATGATACGATAGCTTATATTTATGATCACGATTTGCCACATATAATTATAGGTTTTGTAAATTTGTCAAGGTGCACTTACTTGTTGCACCCACGCATACTATACTATACTATACATACCGCCGAGCAGGTCGGACAGATGGACAGGACAGGCGTGCGCTGGCCGCCCGCTCCTCCCGCGACATAATTGAATTTGGAATTGATCCTGTGAGGCTGTACGTACCTTTGATTCGCTTCGCTTTTTGATCCCCTCCGTATTGGATTGGATTGGGCTTTGACTGGCGTTTCGTGTTTTCTTCCTCTTCCTCTTCCTCTACCTCCTCGTCCGTTGTCCGTTCTTCAGCAGCTCGGCGCTCAGCTCTCACCTTTGGCTTTTAGATCCGACCAGGAGCCGGTTCTGATATCGCACACCAGGCTTGATATTTGACGGGGCAGAGATAAAGTGATAAAGGGATAGAGAGAAGAGAAGAAAGAAAAGAAAAACATACGATGGCGTCTAATGGAGGACATCAGCAGGAATATGACGCGGCGCTGTTGGCGTCTGCGCCTGCGGCGACCAAGGCGCAGCTTCAGGTGAGCCTTTCTTTCTTTTTGTTTTGTTTTTAGCTTCTGGTTTGCTTTCGGTTTTTTTTGCTCCCGTTTCCTTTTCTACGTCGTGAAAGCTGAACACACGAACCATATGGAATTTCCACACAGAGCGGATACAACCCGGACCTCCTCGTCGAAAAACCGAGCACGCCCACACAGCAAGGGTCCGACCTCGAAGCCGCCCTTCCACCCACCGCCAACCCCACGCACACAACCGCCAACGCCCACAGAATGCAGCAGCGACAGCCGTTCTACCGCACACGCAAGGGCATCGTTATCATCGTCATTGCACTCGTCGTGGTGATAGCGGCGGCGGTGGGCGGGGGCGTGGGCGGGTCGAAGAAGAAGCATGGGAGCGATGCGGTCGTTGCGCCGACTGGGCCGGATGATGGTGGGAATGGTAATGGGAGTGGGGCGCCGCCGCAGGTTTCCTCGGACGGCTCGAGTTCCAGCACAACGGGGACGGGGACGGGGACGGGGACGAGCACGAGCACGAGTGCGGGGACGGGCGCGTCGCAGGGTGTGGGTGACCCGAACGCGCCGCAGCCGCAGCCGGGGCCGTCGCAGGGCGCGACGCCGACGCAGGGGGGTGTGATTGGGAGGCCTACGGAGTCGGCGGCGACGGCTGTGGCGGGGGCGGTGGGGACGGGGACTGATGCGAATGCGGTGGGACAGCTCGTTGGCGGGTCGACGTGAGCGTGGGCGCTGGGGTGTGACTGGTGAACGGTGACGGTGACTGGTGATGGTGACGGTGATGGTGACGGTGAAAGATGGACGGATGGACGTTGAAAGGGCGGACAGCGGGCGTTGGTGTGATGATCATGAACTATGGTATGTGTTTTGCTTGATTTTTTGGTCGACTTGTCATTATCATTTTCTGTGCGCTTCCAAGTCGAATGGTTAATTTGATAGCTGATTATACTTCTATACAGCTAGATTTCTTTTTTATTTTCTGTTTTCTCTGCCTGCTACTTTGGACTGGACTGGATGGGATGGGAGGCTCGTCTAGCAACTCCGCCAAAATACCTGCTGCATGCTACCGTTGGAACTCTATCTGTTGTTTTTGTATCTTGTCTCTTCAAATTGTGTAATGTATATTTGACTTATCGTCTATCTCACTTATCTTTTGTCGTGGAAGATCATAAGGCGAACCTCAGGCTAAAGACTGCGCCTCAGCTTGAAGGAGCGCCGCTGGGGTGGTTTCAATTCTGGGTGGGAGTTTATTTTTTTAAAATTGACATTGATGTTCCCAGTGTGGTATATATGGACCTTTGCCTTGTGCGCTGATATTCTAAATTCAGCTGCTGTGGTTGGGTGGAAGACTGGGTATGGATTAATCGACGGCAACGCAACACCCCCCTGAAGATCTCGTCGGCGGTATCGATGCAGATCCTCTTAATTACTCGGACACAAGTCATATTCGCGCTGACTTGTGGTTGTTGCTAGAACGTCTCACAGCATCTGTCGTCTGGTGGTACTGTATGTCGCAATAGAAAAGCGCTATACCCGGCCTTCTGACATCTTCCTCGAAGTCTAGACCTGCATCTGTTCCGTCGGCACGCTGTGAAATCCTTGGGGCTCTACCAGGTTTTACCTGTGTGTATGGGAGAGTTCGCATCTATTACTGGGTCAAACATTGATGAACTGTATAATGGTCAATGTGTTTTGCATTACAGCCGTCATGTCTATAAGTATGTCCGTCTGCGGAGTGATATATTTGTGTCGGGTTGGCGTTACTTACTTGCTACCTGCTGTTTTGTGAGGGGGGTAGAGGGGTGAGGTGGTACTACTACATAGTGTGAGTGGATCGTGAGGGGGAAGTGAAGTGAATATAAAGAAATATAATGAGAGTAAATGAGAGCAAGATCAGATGAGAGACGCAACGAAAAAAGCAACACACACACACACAAAAGCGTGAGCGCGACTGACTAGAAAAGTCAAAAAAACAGAAAAAGAGGGCAATTTCTGTATGTATGTATAATATATATCAAAAAATAAAAAAAATCCAGAGTTGTTTTTCAGGTATGTGGACGTGTGTCAGGGAGCGTCTGTTGGGATACGACGGTGGTGCGATACGCAGGCGGGCTGAGCGGGCTCTCGGTGCGATGGATACTCTCCGCGCCGAATCTGCTGCTGTCCGACGCGAGCTTGCGGATGCTCCGCGGGGTGCCCTCTTGAGTCGGGTGCGCAGCTACTGGTGCTGTGTTCGCGGGCTGCCGCAGGATCCCAGCGACCTCGCTCGCAAGCGCATGGATGTTCAGGTTCGCAGTTTGCTGCATCTGCTGGTGATGATCCACGGACGCTGCCCCAGCGCTGGAGTTACCAGTGAAGGACATCGCAGTGGACCCGAACGACGTCTGCCTGTCCAGCATGTGCGGTTCGACCATCAACGTCCTCGGCACACCCGGGGGGAACTGCGGCTGCTGCACGACCTCGCCGCGTCTATTAGGCGACATCGACATCGACATCGACATCGACGGGGCGGACGCGGGGGCGGGCGTGGGTGTTGCCTGGCGCGTGGCGCTGAGGCTGCGCGCGGCTTCGAGCTGCTTCGCCTCGGCGAACGCCTCGCTGGGCCTGCGGCGTACTGGCGCGGGGTTGTACCGGAAGAAGTTGGCGTCGTCCGAGGTGGGCGAGTCCGGTGCGCCGGGTGGGCCTGTGCGTCGCGATTTTTGGACGCGCAGGAGCCAGAGGATGAGGATGAGGCCGAGGATGAGGACGGCGGCGCCGCCTACGGCGCCTCCGACGATTGCGCCGAGGTGTGAGGAGGAGGAGGAGTGGGCGGCGGCGGCGGTGGATGTGTCGGAGGGAGAGGTGGTGGAGGAGCTTGTTGTTGAGGAGGAGGTGGAGGAGTCGGAGGGGGTTGGGGTGGAGGGAGGGATGGAGACGGGCGTGGATGGGATTGCGGGTGTTTGGGTGGCAAAGGCGCCTATGCCTGTCAGCGCTATTTGGAAGTTAGGCTGGGGAGGTTTTGGTTTGTTAGTGGGTGTGGTTGTGGTTGGGTGGTTAGTGTTGGGAGGGGTCTGCGCTTACTTGGGGCGTTCCTGTCACCTGCTGTGCTGCTGCTCTGAAACTTGTGTACGCAGCAATGCTCGGGGGGTTGATAACGCTGATATACCGTCTATGAATTCCTTTGCATTCATCAAGATACTGTGGACATTTCTTACCCAACCATGCCGGAAACCGCGCAATGAGATGTTGGCTGTGTCATCTCGCAGAAGAACCAGATGGCTATGTAAGACCGACAGAAAGACATTCAGATGGTAATCATTAGTCGTCCTGGTTCGCGAATTCTGAAATTTGGTTGCTGTGGGACTTACGTTCGCTGACATTTGTGATGTGCAGATCCCATGTCATAGGATGCTGCGTGTCGTTATTCTGCGTCCCAGCAGGACCACTGCTGAAGCCCCCCGGAAGGGGCGAGCAAGGGTTGGCAAAGCTCGATTGTGTAACAGTATGAAAGCTGCGGAAAAGAAAAAGGAATAGGAATAGGAAAGTCAAACTGAGGCTGGGAGACGTGGATCAGGTACACACTTACAATCCCGCGAAAATGAATGTGATTGTGTCATTTAACCCAGCGGATATGGTTGCGGGATCGAAGAAGCTTCCCTGGAGGCCGACTTTCACCTAAACAGTTCCAATCCCGATACCAATACCAAACAGAGCTTAGCGTAGAATCACCGTGCAGCAGGAGTCATTTTCGTGGGTATTGTGCTTACCGTGTGAGTGGTCTGCGCGGTGACGAGGAGCGCACCGTGCAAGGCGGCGGTGGCGGCGAGAACGAGCGTCAGCGGCGGGAACTGCGGGAAGGCCATTCTGCAGGGGGAGGGTGCATGAAAATGGTGTGTTGTCAAGGAGGGGGGGGTTCAGGCATACGGTGGGTATCCTGGTATTATACATGTTTACATTCCCTCCCCACCACCCAAAGGGTATTTGGACAGACTGCTTCGGGAGGGCATCAAGATCAAGTCAGAGATGCTGCAAATAGATGTGGACGGCACGAGGGCTTTTTATAGGCCTTTGCGAGAGAGGAAGTTGCTATATTCGTAGAGGGGATTGGCGTGCTTTGCTGCGAGGTATGCTGCCGTGTTGATGAGTGATGATAATTGAGCACTGCACCGTATTTGTTGGGTCGATAGGAGAACCGTTCGATGAGATATCAGGCTGTTAATCAGGAGAGGGGACGGAATTTTGTTGCGGAGAGGATATTCCCAGAGAAAAATATAGATGAAAGGTAAAAATCGATTAAAAGGACGTGCGTGGGCGGGGAAGGTCTATGTATGGCAGGTGTCGTTGATGCTGGGAAGGGTAATGCTGGGCTGTGAGCGTCTGATATAAGGTCGATATCAGCGGGGTTGTGTTCGGTTGGGTGATGACCGTTCTTATTTACTGTGACGTCTGAGCTATGTATATGTTGTATGCCGATGTCTGGTACGTTTGAATTTGTTTGAAGTAGTGGAAGAATAAGCCTTGTGTGGGTTTGAGGGAGAGGTCTGGTTCCAAGATTGGGATTGGAGGGACGTGCACCGTTGGAATGGGTCATGGTAGACAGACGAGGGGGAGTTAGAGGTGCTTTGTGTTAAAATATATCATCGCTGAGCGTACATATGATAGGAATGGTGGCAGATTGGATGATTTCGGTGAATGGCCAATACCCGGTGGGTGGTATGATTAATTTATTGCTTTGGAAAGGTTGAAATCTATTATATAATGGTAGCAACACAAGTCTATGAAGAGATCAAGTTAATGTTTGTTCTACAGGGGACAGAATGACGTACATTATCATTCAGCTACTTATAATGATCTGTAGTAGACCCGGGATATGACGAGGGTAAGCACCATGTCACACAAACTCGAAAACGGTCAATGAAACTTTGGAGCCTAGCTTTATTGAATACAGTCCCGTTAGCAGACATCGACTCGGACTGCTTGATAGCTATCTCGCGAGCCCCAATGCCTGCTCGCCTGGTCCGAACCGGTGATGCAGCCCCCCGAATAGAGCATTTCGCACAGAGTTCATTATCAGGATTAGGTCTGACAGTGGCATATGCTTCGATCACGAAGTGATTTGAACGGCTAGAGAACGGCGCTATGGAAGCAGATGGGACCCAGAGCCCAGCATGGTTGGTTTATTGTTTGCGAGGGGATGTCGTGCCTTTCGGACGCACAAGTTCCAAATTACAAATGGTTCGAGAATCAAAACATATTTTTGACGGATAGATATTGACAGTGGACATTCCAGAGAGGATATTGAGAGAAAATGGACAATACGGTGCTGAGAAAAAACCCTTGAGAGCTGTTAGTGTCACTGGAAGTTCCCTTGGGCCTGGAAGTGGTCGAACCAAGGAGCAGCTAAGCGAGCAAGGGTCGCACCGATTTCTCCGGGATTTCAAGGTCCGCCGTCAGTCGCGGTTACGGCACGTGGCAGCCTGCAGGCAACCTTCCTTTCCTCCACGACTCCTACCGGCCAGCCATTGGAACAGTCCTAGGCCTCAAGGACCTTGGATTACGGTTGTAAGTGCACTGATACACGTTCACGCACCTTTTTTCCAAGCGAAATTCCACTTACTCAATCTGTTTTTTTTGTATGTGCAGGCACACGCGATGCACTCGTTTTTGTCCAAAGTCTTCGGACGGAAGGAAAAGGACGCGGAAACTTCGCCCACGACTTTACGCCCCGGAGAACTGCTCGATGGTAAATTTGAAGCCATCTCACCCAATGTATCACCCAGTGCTGCCAATTTTCTTGAGTTAGAGGGATCCAAGACCGAGGGAGAGAATGGGAAGGAAAAGGAAAAGGAGAGGGACAATCGATTCTCCCTTTTCAAAGTCAAATCGCGTCCGTCCCCCCCGCAAGTCTCGTACAAGGCCCCGATACCTCTCCCCCAACTTTCGCTCGACTTTTCGACGTCGAATGGAGAGCCTTCGTCGCGCACACTTGAATCTTTCTTATCGGTCGACCCCGACGCCAACATCCTTCTGAGCGATGCAATTATTGGACGACGTCGCTTAAATCCTCTTGAGGCTCTTGTATTGATAAGGGCTTGTTCTCAAGCTATTGTAGCTAGAGGTAACGTTTTTTTCATTATCAGTTTAGATTTGTCTCTAACTATCGATGTAGGCCTCGAAACACTGGGTGTAATGCACCCTCATTGGTATTCCGCATCCCCGGAAGTCCAACGCAGACTACTATCCCAATTCATACATTCTATGGAACCGAAAACACCGCTAACCGCTATCTCACTTACTCCCGCGCTAGTCTCGTCACCTTTTGAATCCGAGATCGAGTCTACCCGTTCACCCCATGACGTCGCGGCCGTCCTCAGATGGGGTCTCCGTCACCTCCAGCTGGAGGGCGACAGCTTTGGGACCGACGACGGCTGGTACAAGGCTTTCCTTGATGCAGAAGCAGCCGCGGAGTACCCCCCTAAAGCCTTTTCAGAGAAGTTGGCTCCGGCCCTGCCAAAAGCGCATCTCGATCTCCTTGTTGCTACTTTGGAGATATTCTCCTCGCTTGCTGCACACTCCGAGGCCAACAGCACGTCTGGCAGCAAACTCTCGAAGATTTTCGGTCTGTGGTTGTTAACCTCCAGACGCGTGGAGGACAAAGATGACTGGAAATCTTTCTATGCCAGATGGGAACGCATGGGTCGAATGCTCGAACATTTGTTCTTATCTCGAATTCGGTGAGTTTGCATTTTTTATTATTATCAGCACGACCCCTATCTCATGATTCCTCAGCGATGAATCTACCGACCAACGCATGCCCGTTCGTCTACTCGAACTTGTACGAAGATACCCATATACCCAAGGACTCTCACCACCTACTACGGATGTACAGTTTTTATCCCCACCACACTTCACTACCCGACTCTACGACGCTCTTTACGTTCGCATTGAAGTCGAACTATCATCTGAGAGGCGCAAGCCTAAGTTGAAGGTCCACCCTCTCAACATTCTCGCCGACGCGTTTTCCACTAAAGTCGAAGGTGGAGAATACGCCGAGCTATGGGCGAAGATTACAGCTGCGTCGAAGACAGGCAGCAACCCATCGCCTCTCAGCAACATCTTCGCCGACGAGACGATCCGGTTCCTCTCCATCGTCCCAGACAAAGGCTCGGAGAAAGCACAGGAGGCGAAATCGCCCGTGTTTAGTCTGCTCTCGCCGTCTCTTGCGCGCGGACACTCAGCGTCTGTGGGCGAGACCGACAGACCTGTGTCGTCCCCGTCTCGCGGCTACTCCTTCTCTGTTGGCGAGCAGAGCAGGCCGTCGCATCAGCATAGCAAGTCCGCCACGGAGCCCCCAGCCACGTCTGCTATTGGCAGTGACTGGGTGCAGTTCTCAGCGTCTGGTTTCCTCGACTCGACGCCTGCAATGGCCCCGCTCGTGTCGACGCTATTCGACACGGATCTGGAGAAGACTACTCCAGTCACCACGACGCTCTCGAGGAAGTCGAGCAAGCGCGGCAAAGCCGTTTCGAGGAAGAGCGTCGACTTTTCGGCCGAACCTGTGCCACCCGTCTCACCCCCGCCGCCTGCAGACCCTGTCAAGAAGGAGGCGACCGCCATCGTCCGCGCTACCAAGCTCGAAGTCATCGAGCTTGACGAAGCGTTCATCGATTTCTGGAGCGACTCGCTGCTCGATCCTATCACAGCGACATGGCCGACCTTTATCATCTGCAAGTTCAAGTCGACCCTCGTTCCGCAGCTTCTGTACGGCCCCGTTCAAGAGGGCGGCAAGCAGAAGACGCTCAAGTGGCTTGTTCTTGAACAGGCATTCACTGTGCGGCCCGCGCCACCACCATCGCCGTCAGCTGTCCCGCGCCCGGAATCTGCGCGCCCCGTCTCCCCTGCGCTCTCGACGTCGGGCAGAAACCGCTTCAGCTTCTGGAGCATGTCGCGCACTGCATCGAGCTCGTCACAGTCGTCGCAGAAAGGCAAGAAGAAGGAGAGAGCGCTGAATGTTGGCGAGATGGGCGAGCTTATCGAGGAGCCCGCCGAGCAGGCTAAGCAGGAGGTTGTGCAGCTGAAGGCTGCGCCGTCCAAGTCCAAGTCGTCCAAAGCGGAGAAGGCGCAGAAGCCTATCGAGAAACCTGTCGAGGCCGCGAAGCAGCCTGCTGATACGACCGACACGCCAGACCTCGAGACGGCTGCTATTGCGGCTGGAGCAGCGATTACAGCTGCAATCGCTGGAGCTGCTGCTGCTAAAGCTGCTGCTCCTGCCGCTGAGGTTCCGGAGCCAGCTGTCGAAACTCAGGCAGAGACACCAGCGCCAGCTGTTGAGGAACCTGCCACCGTCAGCGAGACTCCTGCTGCCGTTGCAGAATCCGAAGCACCAGCACCAGCTGTTGAGGAGCCTGCACCAGTCAGCGAGACTCCTGCTGCAGTTGCAGAATCCGCAGCACCAGCTGCAGAAGTCTCTCCTCCTGTCACTGAGGCTCCTGCTATCTCTGAACCCGAAGTTCTTGCAACGGAAGTCGAGGCCCCTGTTCTTGAAGCACCCGTTGAAGCTAAACATGAAGCTGCAGTTGAAGAGATCCAAGCCCCCGTCTCCAAACTGCTACCTTCGACGGATGTGTCCTCTGTGTCCGAGGCTCAGGAAACAACTGTGGAACCAGAACTCACTTCTACGGAACCTCAAGCCCCCGTTGTCGAAGAAGTGCTTACACAGGATGCATCGACTGACGATAATGCAACTGTAACTGAAGTTCCGGTTTCTGAATCTCAAGTTGCAGTTGCTGAAGCTCCATCGGCGGTGGCTACTGCTGAAGCGGACGAATCTGTACCAGAGCCTCAAGTTCCAACAGCTGAAGCTATTGCTCCTGCTGTAAACGCTGACCTTGTCGTGCCCGAAGCTCAAGATGAATTCGTTGTCGTCGAGCCCGGACCGCCAGTCATCACAGACGTGGAAACAGATGTTCCGCTTCTTGAACAAGTCTCTGAAGAGCATGCCAGTGCAATTGTCGAGTCTGTGCCGCCGCCTGCTACTGCGGCCGAAGAACCTGTTGTCACAGCTCCTACCGTTGTGGACAAACCTGCCGTTGAGGAACCTGTGGAAGAACACCCTGCCGAGGTTGCAGAGGTAGTGGTTGAATCAAACGAACTCGAATCGCCCGTTGTTGAAGCGCCCGCCGCTGTTGACGAATTGCCATCTACGACAACTGAAACCGCTGCCGTCATTGACGAAGTCGCCACGTCGAATGTTGAAGAATTTGCGCCTGTTGAGGCAGCAGATCTTACCGAGGCGCCAACCTCGATTACCGAAACTCCCTTAGTTGATGTTGACGCCGCGCAGGAGAGCATTGAGGAAGAACCAAGGGTTACGGACAAGGAGCAAGAAGTCACCGAACAAGCATCGCCTGAACCCCCAGCTGTCGAGGAAGCACAGCCAGTCGTTGAGGAGGACGTTGTGGTGGGAGAAGAACCGGTTGTTGAGCGGGAGATTGTTGATGAACATGCGGCAGTTCGTGCAGAGGAAGAAGCGATTGTTGACGAGGTAAGTTCCGTTGCAGTAGAGGAGAAATCTGCTGTTGTGGAGGACACACCTGTCGTCGAGGAGGAAGCGCCAGTTGTTGAGGGAACACCAGCCGTCGAGGAGAAAACACTGGCGGTTGAGGAAGTACCAGTGGTCGAGGAATCACCAGTGGTCAAGGAGGAAGCACCAGTAGTCGTGGAGGAGGCGCCAGCAGTTGAGAAGGAACCAGACGTTAAGGAGGAAGAAACACCTGTAGTTGACGTTGAGGAAACACCGGCTGCTGTTGAGAAAGCACCAATAATCGAGGAAGCCGCAGTAGTCGAGGAAGCATCAGTGGTCGAGGAAGCACAACTGGTCGAGGAGGCACCGGTCGTCGAAGAAGCGCCCGTCATTTCTGTTGCAGTGGAGGAGAAATCAGCTCTTGACGAGGTTGCACCAGTCATCGAGGAATCACCTGTTGTTGAGGAAACTCCGGCTGCCGGAGAGAAAGTACCAGTGATTGAGGACTCACCAGTTGTTCTGGAGGAAACACCGGCCGTTGTGGAAAGAGAAACCCCTGTGGTTGAAGAAATGGCGCCCGTCATCGAGAATATTCCTATCGTGGAGGCGCCACCAACACCAGTGATTGAGGACCACATCCAGGATGCCGAGCCTCTTGCAACCCATGCTGAGGAGCCTGTTGCGGAGCATTCAGTTTCAGGCACTGATGTAGAGGTACCAGAGGTTGTTCAAACGGTGGATGTTCTAACACTGTCAACCGTTATTCAAACTGCTGAGGAAGATTCTGTAACCCTCGCTGACCCGTCTTCGGTTCCTGTCGAAATCGGCACCTCAACTGTTTCTGAACATGAACAGGAATCTCAATCAGTCACGTTGGAAGAAGCCATCGCCGAGGCTCAAGCCGCACCCATCGTTGAGCAAGCTATAGCTCAGCAAAATGAACCCGAGGCTACTCAAGCTCTTTCTGAGACCCCATCTGCGGAGCCTGATTCGTGGGTCACCATCGACAAGATCGCCTCTGATACCGAACCCGAAGCTTCTGCAGATTCCGAGCCGACAGAAGTCGTCATTCCGGTTGAGGAGATTGTTCCTTCTCAGGTTTTGAATGCCATTCCTCCGCTCGACGACGAACTCAATGCAGAAGAGGCGGAGGTACTGGAGCATGCATCCTCCGATATTCTGGAGGAATCATCCTTCGAAGTCAATCCCGCTGATCACTCTGGAGATGAAGTTCAGCCTGATCACGTCGCAGAACACAATCTCTTGGCTGAACCAGCCCCTGTACCGTCGGAAGTTGCAGTCGATGTGACCGATGAAACGCCCTCCCTGGAGGAACCGACTTCAATTCAACTTGACCAAACCAGGGAGGATGTTGTTTCCGAGCCTGTACAAGTGGATGCTGTTGTCCCCGACGTTGAAGATAAACAACAAGAGGTATCGGATGCCGAGATTGCTGAAAATATTAAACCAAATGTTGACGATGTGAGTGTTTACACGATTACATTATTTTTCATAGTATTAATTCTGCACGTAGGTGCCCCCACTTCCAGTCGACAGCCAGTCTATGTACTCCGCTGAGACACCAGTAACGGTGGCCAAGGAGTCGACCGTTGTTGCTGATATTTTAGTTTCCGAACCTCAAGCTTTAGATGCTGATGCTCCAACCCCTGCTCCTGTTGCTGAGGTTGGCGACCTCCCTTCAAATGCAGAAATTCCTCCTGCTGTCGAGGCGTCTTCTCCAGTCTCGGAAGCTGTCGAACCCGAAGTGCCAGCTACAGATATCCTAACCCCAGTTGCCGAAGTTTCGGATGCTTCTAAACCTGAAAACCTGTCCCAGGTTCCAATTTCTGATGTTCCAGTTACAGCTGAACTTGATGATCAAGTGGATAGATCTCTAGCTACTGAATATATCCCTGAATCAGACCAACCCCCTGTTGCTGAACACCAGGACGATGGGGTTGAATTACAACCCTTCAAAGCGGATTATCAGGCTCCTATCGTTGAGGCTCCTGCCGCGGAACCTGAGGTATCAGTCACAAAAGCTTCAGTGCGAGCGTCAGTTACTGAAGCCAGTGTTTCTATACAGCAGATTGAACCTCCGGCTACCGAAATAACACCTATCGTTAATGGCGAACTTCAGAATGTTAGTGCCGTTGAGGAGACTAAATCACAAGATACCTCTGCGGTCGCCGAACCCCAAACACTCATTGCGGAAGTTGAATCACCAGCTGTCGAGGTGCACGAGCAAGTCTCTGAAGAACCTGTCGGCAACGTCGAAGATCAAGAACCAATCGCTGAAGCCGTGATACCCCCCATCGTAGCACTACACGAATCTGTTGCTGCAGTGCCCAAAGAGCCTGTCGACGAGGCAGTTGCACAAGAACATCTTACAGACGTTGTGGAGGGACAAGATGAGGTCGAAACACCACATGTTGAAGTACCCGCGGCCAATGACGAAGCAACCTTGAATACCGAAGATGCAACACCATTTGTGTCTGCAGGTATTCTCGAAGCGCCAACTTCCGTTACCGAAACATCCCCCGCTGTCATCGAGTCATCGCAGACACATGTTGAGGTATCACAAGTTACTGAGAAGGAGCAACAAATTGCCAAAGACGAATCACCATTCGTGGAGGAAACGCCAGCTGTTGATGTGGATGAACTGAGCGCCGAGGAGGACGTTGCTGCTGTCGAGCAGGAAGATATCGAGCCAGCTCGTGTGGAGGAACAATTGGACCACACTTTGCATTTCGAAAAGGGCGAGCCAGTTGTCGAGGAGGAAACACCTATTGTCGAAGGGAAAATATCTGTTGCTGAGGATGAAAATGTTGTTGTCGAGGAGAAAAGCCTGGCCACCGAGCAAGCGACGATTGTGGTTGATAAGAAAGAGGCTGCAGTGGAAGACGAGGTACCTGTCGTCGTGGAATTATCTTCGATATCAATTATTGACGACTATATACAGGATAATGAAGCACTTACTACTGATGTCTCAGAGCCAGTTGCTGATAGTCAATTCAAAGACGCCACTCATGACGATCAGCTATCAGCCGTGGAGGTTTCAGCGCCAACTTTGGAGGCACCAGTAAACAATGCTACAGCTAGTGAAGAATTCCCGCCTCAAGGCATAGCGGCTGATAGTGGTGCCGCTGCCGAGGAACCTGCTACTTCTGATCTCATTGTTCCTCAGGATAATGCTGTGGAGGCCATTGCTGATACTCCAAATGTTGAAGACATTTTAGGAAGTGATTCTGCTGAAATTACTGAATCAAATGTCGACGTGAGTTTTCTCTGTTCATGGTGTTTTGCGCATAGCTAACACCGCGCATAGCTTCCAACTATCGCTAAAGTGTCTCCTGTGGAGGATTCACAGGCTTCGGAGGTTGTCCAAAATGTCCATTCCAAAGGCAATGTAACTGAAGCTCATGTTGCTCCGATCGCGGAGTCCGACCTGGTTGTCGATGTCGTCCAGTCAGAAGAATTTGCAACTCCTGTTGCGAAAGTCACTCCATTCCCTGGGCCGTCAGCGGAATATATATCGAAGGAGGCTTCAGGTCCTACAGAAGACTTTCCAACAGTCATAGAGACGTCACCCATCGAAGAGACCTTGTTGATTGAAAAGACTTCGCCGATTGAGCAGGAAAATCCTGTTATCGAGGGCATGCCAGCCATCGAGGAGAGTTCTGGCGTGGAGGAGACTCTGGTCACTGAAGAAACTCCCGCCGTTAATGATACACATGCCATTGAGGAGATACCTGCTGTTGAGGAAGCCATTGAAAAGGCACCAGCTGTTGAGGAAACATTTGCCATCGAGGAGGCACCGGCCGTTGACTTGGAGGAGATGCCATTGGATACGACAATAGCCATTGAAGAGACGCCAGCTATCGAGAAGGCACCTGCCTTCGAGGAGACTCCCATCCTTGAAGAAAATCCTGCCGTCTTGGATACACCTGCTGTTGAGGGCAGTCCTGCAGTTGATGAGTTATCTTCCTATGCTGATACGCCAGCTGTTGAGGACTGCCCGGTTGTCTCGGATACGCCTCCTGTTGAAGACACTCCTACTATTGCAGAAACGCCTTTCGCTCCTGTTGTTGAGGACATTCCTACCGTCGTGGATACGCCCTCTGTTGCGGAAACTGCTGTTGTTGAGGATACGCCTGCTGAAGAGGAGACACCTGCGGAAAAGGAGACAGCTGCCATTGTGGAGACACCTACCGTCGCTGATACACCTTCTGTTGAGGGCATTCCGCCTGCTGTGGAGGAGACGCATATTGTTGAGGATGCGCCCGCTGTTGAAGAAACACCTGCAGTTGAGGAGGCGTCTACCGTCGAGGAGATTCTTGTTGCTGAGGAGACGCCTACTGTTGAGGACGCACCTGCTATTGAAGACACCCCTGCCAATACGCCTGCTGTTGAGGAGATACCTGTAGTTGAGGAGATATCTGCTGCTCTGGATACGCCTGGAGTTGAGGATACGCCTGGAGTTAAGGAGACACCTGTGGTTGAGGACATCCCTGCCATTGAGGAGGCCTCTACAGTCGAGGAGACTTCTGATGTTAAGGAGAGAGCTACCCTCGAGGAGATTCCTGCTATTGAGACACCTGCAGTTGAAGAGACACTTGCTGTTGAGGAGACACCTACTGTTGAGGAGACTCATGTTGTTGAGGAGACCCTTGCAATTGAGGAGACTCCTGCTGTTAAGGATGTATCTACCGTTGAGGAGACTCCTGTTTCTGGGCTTGCTATTGAGGAAACAACTGCCGCCTCGGATACGCCACCTGCTGTTGATGATACACCTGCTGTTGATGATAGGCATGGAGTTGAGGATACGCCTGCACTTGAAGAGACACCTGCAGTTAAGGAAATTCTTGCCGTTGAGGAGACTTCTACCGTCGAGGAGATATCTGCCGCCACCGATACGCCCGTAATCGAGGAAACGCCTGCAGTCGAGGAGACCTTTACCATCGAGGAGACCTCTGCCGTCGAAGAGACATTTGCCATTGAGGAGAAGCCTGCTGTCGAGCAAACTCCTGCAGTTGAGGAGAAGTCTGCAGTCGAGGAGATGCCTGCTGTCGAGGAGACAAATGTCGTTGAGGAAACGCCTGCAGTCCAGGAGACACCTGCCGTTGAGGAGACACCCGCCGTTGAGGAGACACCCGCCGTTGAGGAGACATCTGTCATTGAGGAGGAGCCTGTTATCGAGGAGACACCTGCAGTTGAGGAGAAGTCGGTTGAGGAGACACCTGCAGTTGAGGAGACACCCACAGTGGAGGAGACATCCGCCATTGAGGAGACACCTGCAGTTGAGGAGACACCCACAGTGGAGGAGACATCTGCCATTGAGGACACACCCGCCGTTGAGGAGACACCCGCCGTTGAGGAGACACCCGCCGTTGAGGAGACACCCGCCGTTGAGGAGACATCTGCCATTGAGGAGGAGCCTGCTATCGAGGAGACACCTGCAGTTGAGGAGAAGTCTGCAGTCGAGGAGATGCCTGCAGTTGAGGAGAAGTCTGCAGTCGAGGAGATGCCTGCTGTCGAGGAGACAAATGCCGTTGAGGAAACGCCTGCAGTCCAGGAGACACCTGCCGTGGAGGAGACATCCACCGAGGAGGAAATATCCGCTGTTGAGGAGACATCTGCCATTGAGGAGAAGCCTGTTATCGAGGAGACACCTGCAGTTGAGGAGAAGTCTGCAGTCGAGGAGACACCCGCAGTGGAGGAGACACCCGCCGTGGAGGAGACAACCGCTGTTGAGGAGACATCTGCCATTGAGGAGGAACCTGCTATCGAGGAGACACCTACAGTTGAGGAGAAGTCTGCAGTCGAGGAGATGCCTGCAGTCGAGGAGACAATTGCCGTTGAGGAAACGCCTGTAGTCCAGGAGACACCTGCCGTGGAAGAGACATCTGCCGCGTCGGATACGCATGTTGCTGAGGAGTCATTTACTGTCGAGGGGACCCCTCCTGTTGAGGAGATATCTACCGTCGAGGAGACTCTTGTTACTGAGGAGACGCCTGCTGTTGAGGACGCACCGACTCCTGCTGTTGAGGAGGCAAAGACAATTGCTGTTGAAGAAACCTCTGCAGTCCATGAGAGACCTGCCGTTGAGGAAACACCTGCAGAGGACATTCCTGTAGTTGAAGAGACACTTGACGTTGAGGAGACATCTGCCGCCTCGGATACGCCTGCTGCTGAGGAGACGTCTGTTGTGGAGGAAACACCTACTGTTGAGGAGACGCCTGTTGTTCTAGAGATGCCTGCTGTTCTGGAGATGCCTGCTGTTGAGGACACCGCTGCTGTTGAGGAGACGCCCGCCATTGAGGAGACACTTACCGTTCAGGAGACACCTGCCGTCTTGGATATGCCACCTACTGTTGAGGACACTCCTACCGTCTCAGATACGCATGTTGTTGAGGAGGCCCCTGCCGTGAAAGAGGTATTTGTCACCTCGGATATGCCTGCTGTTGAGGACACTGCTGTAGTCTCGGATCCTCCTGCTGTTGAAGAGACTCCCGTCATCGCGCAAACGATAGCTGTTGATGAGAGCTCTACTATTGAGGACATGCCTGCTGCCGTCGAAGAGACTCCTGTCGTCTCGGATATGTCTGCGGTTGAGTACACTCCTGCCATTGAGGAGACGCCTGCTACCGAGGAGACAACAGTTATCGGGGAGACACCATTGGTTGAGACGCTAGCCAAGGAAACTCCTGCCATTGGAGAACTGTTAGTTGTTGAGGAGGCGCCAGGTGCTGAAACTCTAGCCAATGAGGAGACGCCACCCATCGAGGAGCCTCCTGCCAATGAAGATTCCACTGTCGCTGAAGATACCTCTGCCGTCCACAAAACTGTTGACAAAACTCTTGTTTTTGAGGATACTCCTGCTGTCGGTGAGCAGCATGTCATCGAGCAAGCTGTTGATAATACGCCTATTGGTGAAGGAAATGTTCTTGAGGTCACTCCCGCTCTCGAAGAAAAGTCTGCCGTCGAAGAAACATCTGGCATCGATGAAGCCAATGAGGAGACCCTAGCCGTCGAGGAAACTCCTGTCATTGAGGAGATTGGTATCGTTGAGTGCAAACCAGTGTTGGAGACACCAGTCATCACAGAAGCCAGTGAAGGCACGCCTGTCGTTGAACAGATTGAGGAGTCGAAAGGTCCTGTAGAGGTCAGCTCAGTATTTTCTGTTATTCGTCTGATATTCATGAAGTGTCGTTACAGAACACCCCGGAAACAGCCGAGCTCCCTGCTCACCAAGAACAAGAACAAAGCGATGATGTCGTGAATGACCCTACTCTCAACCTGCTGCCCGTGGATCCAGTAGAAGCCACACAAGATGCTTCTCTTTTTGTTGAACAAAATCTCACAGACTCAGATAATCCTCCTACAGAAGCGATTGCTCGAGATGCTCAGCCCTCTGAAGGACAAGCAGAAATTCTCAATATTGTGTCCAGTGTGCCCACAACAGAATCCATCATTGTTCCGGAAGATTCACGCACAGAAGCATTGGTCGATCTCCCCCCTGTACCACTCGTTGATGTGAACGTGGTCCCAGTCGTCCCCGACGACTCAACTCACACTACCATCCTCATCGAGGATGCTCCTATCAATGAGCTCCCGATAGTACACGAAGAAAGTTCGTCCCTTTATGATCACGAGAGTCATCTAGTCCAAGATCCTACCATTCTTTCTGGGTCAACTCCTGCCCCACATGTCGCCTTGAGTATATCTGAGCCGGACTTGAAGGATGCTGTGGAGAACTCTAGAGAGCGTATCGATGATGGTGAGCAGAAACTTTTTGATATATCCCAAATTAACTCGTTAAAGTGATTATTCTAACTATGGTTTCAGTACGTGAAGATGAGCAGGCCGTATCAACAGCTGAGGTGGTTAATATTGGTGGTATGGTTTATTGACGCTTTCTTAACGTGTAATACTGAATATCTATGGATAGAAGAAAAATCTGTAGGCGACAATACCTTGAACGAGGAAGGAAGTTCCCCCGCCGCTGCAGAAACACCCCTTGAGAAAGCAGACGAATCTCTTGTAGCTACTGACACGTCGACAACCGACGTTACGCCTCCAAGCGCTGAAATTGTTGTCGAAGCTCCCGCCACAGTCGAATCCAGTCATGAGGTCAAGCCTGCGCATGCAAATGCGCTAGATGATACGGTCGTCGATAGCGAGTCGAATCCGGCTGCTCAAGCCTTCGAAGTCCAAACATCAGCTCCTCCTGTGATTGAAGAAGTGTCACTCATATCTGAAGTTGACCAGGTTGTATCAACTGCCGACATCGACGTTGCTAATTCTCCCGCAGAGGTTTCAGACGTGGTGACATCACATTCAGTGGAAAGAACTATTGAACACACTCCTGAGCCTCCTGCTCCTGCTGTCGAACCAGCCGTTCCTGACCCTGTGGCGGAAGAAACTGTTGCTGAGGAACCCGTTCCTGTTGTCCTTGAAGAATCTGACGACACCTCGCCTGCTGTTCAACCAGAGACTCCATCTTTCGCTGGAACTCTCCCTCAACCCTCCACGCTCGATGAACTTAATGAGTCAACTGTTCAATCGACGGATGCTACATCTAACACTGACACGGGCGTTTCAACTATCGATGTCCCTCCAGTAATCTCGGAGCCCATATCCGAATCATCCCTGCCTCAGAATGACATTGCCGAAATCATTCCCACTGTTGAGGAATCAGCAACATCCGATCTTGGCACCGAACCTTTAGTTTCTGTGCAAGAACCTTCATCGTCTGAATTAGCAGCTGACGAGCTTACTCCACCCGCCACCCAGGAATCAGCAATGACCGAAACCGAGGAACATCATTCCCTTGATCGTGTTGAGAATGTGTCCTCTGAACCTGAAGCCAGTGCTGAATCTTCTACGCATTTGATTGCTGTCGCGGAACCCGTTCAGTCGACTGAAGTTCCCACACTCAGCACTGTAGATTCAGCTCCCGTTAACATCGATGCTGTAGCACCCGAAGAACCTGCAGCACAAGAAGTTCTTTCGACAGAGGCCCTCACCGTTGCTTCTGACAACCAGCACGACCAGGAAAATATTGAAACAGAGAATTTGACACCCGCTGTTGAACCCAAAACGCTTGTTTCTGAAAGCTTGGCGTCTGAGCCAGTTACCAATGGATCTCCTGCCATTGTCTCTGAGTCTTCGGAACCGTCTCCCGAAACTGAGCAAGCTGTTGTCGAAGCATCAATACCCTCTGAGTCTGTCCCAGAGCCAACTATGTCTCTTCCCGTCGCCAGCGAGGCCACTTCTTCATCTGAGGTGGTAGCATCTTCCTCAGCTGGAGAACCAGCTAAAGAGGAATTTGCTGATGTTGATGCCATTTTATCAACGCCCGAAAGCGCCGTAGAACCGGCTGTTGTCGAACCGGCTGGCGAATCTGCCGCTGTCGAACCGGCTGTCAAATCTGCCGCTGTCGAATCTGCCACTGTCGAACCTGCCGCTACTGACCCTCTCGTCGAAGCCAGCATTGAGGTGCCTGAAGCCTTGAAGGTTGAGGATGATGTCGAAGAAGCTGACATTACCATCAACTCCACACCAGCTGAAGACCCGGCGGCTATCGAAACTGAACAAGTGCCTGTGATTTCGATCATAGCTGCAGAGCCTGCCTTCTTCGACGAAGATTCACTTGATCCCACTTCTCCAGAGGAACTCGAAGATCTTGTTAGCCCCATCACAGATGTTTCGACCATGGATCCCGACGCATCTTTCGCCACGAGTGGTCCGTTCGCTCTCGAGTCTGTCATTTCATCCATTGGAGAAGACGAAGAGGATCTTGCGCTGGAAGTTGACTCGAAGGTATCGGAAGCAGAAGAGGAGGTACTCAACGGCAATGGTAATGGCCACCATTTGGAGTTGCAATCCAGTGTTTCAGACCTTGTAGAAGGTGTGTATATCTGTTCATCTTGATATTCCGCCTCTGATCTCCTTTTTCATAGATCATGATGATCTCTCGCCTGTTGAGAATGCTGCTGAGGCGGATGAATCTGGTAATGGCAAAGTCCATGTTGATGCTCAACCATCAATTATCGAAGGTCCGTCAAACCACACTATTTTATTCAACAACTTACGTTTTAACTGTGCGACTCTTTTCCAGTTCCTTCTGCTGGACCCGAAACCACTGTGGTTGTGATTGATGGCGAACAACATGCAGAGAAAGTCGATCTGTCCGCTCAACATGAACCCAAAGGTATGTAGTTTCGTCCTGGACAACATTTTGAACTTATTAACTAACCTTTTTTAGAAGGTCATGCAGATGCTGCTGAGGCCACCGACCTGATTGTTGCTTCGTCTACCTCCACTGAAGTCTAAATCTGACATCTATTGGTGTGATAACTTCAGCATTCCGATTGTTACGACGGACTAACACCTCCGCCTAGTGTTTCTAGTACAAGGACTTGCTTTCAGTTTACCCTACCAACATTTATTCTTACCTTTATGCCTTTCCACATTTTACTTCACGAATTTGTCTTACTTCCGCTCTTTCTTTTTGACGACCTTCACGACTTGTAACGAACCCCCCTGTGCTGTTATCTATCTTTGTTCTACTCCCGGATCTGTGCTTCATATCATTGGAATGTATGCTTTTTATTCACTCTATCCACTTGATACCTTCAGTCTACCTCATACCTTTGTCGTTCGATTATACATTCAGCTCTGTACTTGCTTCATTATGTTTTTCTCAATGCAAGTTTTGTTTTTATTCAGCTTTATTAGGCCGGTATTGTAAGAATTTTCCGTTGTGGATTCCAATGATGTTGAGGACTGAGAATACGCGCAGACTATCTCAAATATTACAGGTGCTCGAGATAACAATGCAATGGGTGTTAGTAATTGGATTTGTTCGTTTGATGGATACAATAAATTTCGTACAGAATCAGTACTGGGCGTAAAGTCATAACGTCAGTCATACATATGTGCTGCTAGATCGAACCAAACCAATCAGTAAACGATGCCCTTATTCAGTGTGCGTATCAATGGCTCCTTCCAAGGCAGACCTGCTTTCAATCTAAGGACATCCTTCCCGAATCCCACTGGACAAACATTGGACGTATTCGTGTCTACGTCAAGAACCATCACCATTATTCCACCAAGCTTCCCGATTCGTTTTTGTTGATTATGGAAGTCCTTGAGCTGACCACGAAGTTCTTCCCCTTGCGCGAACCCGAATGTGTCTGTTGAAACTACTTCTGCGTCCACCGCCTTGAATGATGTCTCTGCACGCCTCGCATTCGGCACGCTCTTGACTTTGATAAGGACGACATCGCGCAAGCTCCGAGTAGGATCGAGAGACAGATCCATTGACCGAATCCCATACTCCGCCAACGAGGGTCGATGCTTGCTGCAGAACGCACGGAGTGACTTGAGTACATCCCCCTTAGCTGCCACTGCTGGACTCTGAGACGCCAAGGCAGCTATCATCGCCTGTGTGTTTTGGTTGAGTTTGCAGGTCGTCTTATGCGCAGGCCATGCCGCCTTTTGACAATCTTTACTCTAACAATTCATGCTTGTCCATCAGATATGCAGTGTCGTTGAGTGTTATATATATCGTTACGCACGCAGTATAATGCTATTTTGCAGGCAGCACACTTCGAAAGAACTATCCCCTCTTCAAGACGTGATTTCCCACAATTTTGGCATGTTGTGAGCTCTTTTCGTAAAGGTTCTTTGACCGTGCCGCTCGTAGATTTGACCATGTCCTCCTCGTTTTATATAGTCGATCAAAGAATGTGTGATGACTGGTTGAAGTTCCGGTTATTAGCCAACCGGTTACCGTCGTCGCTTAGACATAAATTATCGTGGCAAATTATGCGATTTATATTGCCTGAGGTCTCTGCCGCTTATTTTTTTTTTCAAGTTGTTCAACCTTCTTTCTTGTATCTGTTTATTATCCAGCAGACACCTTGATTGCCTTCCAAAATCAACGCGCCTCGTCAGAGAACCAAAACTTTTCACTGTCAGTGTCACTCAACATCCCAATTTTTCAAAAATTTCAAGTTCGACGAAGTTTCGACACTGGAAGATGGACGGGACATTGTTGTCTTCTGTCTTTATCTGTGTCATGATCAGTCATAATCAGCTCGCATAAATCGGTAATAGTCAAGTGGCAATGATGAAGATAGTTGAGGACAGTAGGCCAGCCTATCCCAGGACCTACACCACCCAAACGCCTCATTGTTCAACTCGCTGCTTTCAGTACTCAACATCGATGACCAAGATGTAAAAAAATCTCAGTCACATCTCAAGCTATCAATTATCAGAAAAGATTAATCAGCGAGCGTAGATCATTAGACACCTTGTCCTGAGCTGCAGCCAGGCCACATGCGTGCGGTAAGCTGCGCCAAGTCCAGACATATACAAGTAGCAATCAGCGCGTTATAGCCGCGCTTATTCCCTTCTGACCTTGGAAAAATGGCCACTCAAAAAAAGACATCAAACACGATCACACATCTAGAAAGAAATAGGCATAGCGTCGCCGTTCGCAGAATACAATCAATGATCCTTCTCGAAAAGATGCAGGATTCAGACAACCCAGAGAGAGCGGTGAGATCATGAATACTCCACGCACTCACTTCAGGCACTTACCTCGACAAAGAGAAAAACGAGGACGTAGTACAGATTGAGAGTTCCGCATCCGCAGCTCTAGCTCTGGCCCTTCATTCAACCAGGTACGCCACTGGACGTGTGTCCGATGCTAATGTCCTGGGTTGGCCCTGGAAGCACCCACACCCACACACCCAGACGAAGTAGTGGAAAATGTGTGAATATATGCGCCCGGAAGTTGCCAAGGCGCAGTCCTAAATTCACCTTCCATCTTTGCGTTCCTACCTTCCCCTTCATCTGCGTCAGGCCATCCAGATTACGAAGCGCAATAGGAGAGGAAATACAAGAAAGACCACGTCGCCAAGTCCCCAAACCCAGCATGCAGACACTCGATAGACGCCAGATACACAGGGATACAGCCACACAAAAAAAGCGCAGCGCAGTGGAGCCCACAGATACAGAGGCAGCTTTTCGGGACGACGAACATACCGATAAAAATCACAATGCCAACCCAGATCTCCAACGTATTGACAGTCGACCCTTTAACGATCATCAAGCGACGTATTACACTCACACGCATATAGAGGCGCCAAAGAGCCATCGAATAAAAAGCGGATTTTTTTTGCTTTATTCTCTTCTTGGCTTTGTTATCTATGCTCTGTGTAACTTTGTGCTCTTTGCTTTTTATTTCTTTTTCGAGGAAACGGGGACGCAAACAGCCTCACCGTTGGCCCAGTTCACCAAAACACGTTTACTGATAACCGAATAGTCTCTTGAAAGTTAACTTTGGCAACACATACGTTCACAGTTCTCTATATATACGTCTTGGTCGTGAAGCGTAATCACTTGGATTTGTCATCGTCAATCTGCGAGCTGATTCCAAGGGGGGCTTGCTCAGAGTTTTCAATTTTCTCTAGTGCGTGGTCAGTTTTGCCATCTTGTTGAGAATGTTCTTCATTTTCGACGTCTTCTTCATCAAACCATTTCTCAAGTTTTATGTTATCACGCTAAACATACGAAAAGATGCTTGGAATTGGTTATCAAAGATGATAATAATGCGTTCTTCTCACCATCCGTTGACGGTGGAACAACCAGACAGGCGGCCGCTTAAGTCCCAAATACGTCTGGACGAAATAAATGCGCTTCGCTTCCTTGGGATGCTTCAAATGTTTCATTTTGGAGTTATCCGCAACCAAGATTACCGGAACTTCCGCGTCCCCAATGGCAATCTCTGCAAACTGACACTTGTAGTCGACGAGATAATCCATCATGTCCGAAAATGCAGCGGACGCTTTATCCCATTCCGGCTCACCGACCTCCAGTTCGTGTTGCTCTGCAAATCGTATGAAGTCGGACCACCGAAGTGGGAATCCAAGCACCCTGTAAGATACATTGCCACGAGGCACCCATCGAGGTGGGAACGGTGGGAGAGTCCATCCCTCTGGAGGTTCTTTGAACTCTGCCGTAGGATGCACAAGCGAGTCTTCCACATCTTTCGCGTCTTCATGCCATCTTCACCATCATTAGTTAGCTTAATGAGAGGACTTGAAGAAAGAGAATGACTAACGAAACAGTTTTCTTTGCCATTTGTCAAAACCTGTAGTGTGTTGTGTAAGGGAAATGTGCTGCCACGGTCATTTAACTCAAGTCAACTTAAATAGTGACAATACCACCACGTGTAATATTTCACACGACACGACCCTTGGACTCATGGATGCTAATCAGCCTCGAGCCGGGTGCAGGGCAAGAATTGCCCTTGTCGCCCGTGACACAACTGCATGCGCCAGGTATTTTTCAACCTCGAGATGATTCATGGCGATGTGTTAGAGGGTAGTGGGAAATTTTGACCTGAGAATGAAGCCTGCAAAATGAGCCACCTCGCGAGCTGATTGAAGTAGAGAGGATAACATCCAGATGTTATGCACCACACATATTTTGACCCATAATCTATCCGTATAAGAATGGATGTAAGCCATCGGAGATACCAGTATTCAAAGCATTAATCAAGCAAGTTCTCCAATCGCTGGTCGTTCCCGTTGTCAACATGTCCCTCCCGAATGACATAGGAGACACATGAATCAACCCTGAGTCAACAGTGAAACAAACGACCAAAACGCATCCAATTGTCCGTGTTCCCTTCACCTCTTCGTGAAGCTTGCGCGACTCCTCGCGCAGATATTCTTCCCTTTCCACCCCAAAGAGTTCAAAGGGTACAACCGCTGCGTGTATCGCTTTAAACGCCTGGTCTGTCCGCTTTTCGTTCGGCACGTACTTTAAGAAAACGGCCACAGCATCACGCAGTCCTCGCGTGATATCGAATCGGAAATCCATAGCAATCACCCCATACGTCCCTAGAACGGATTTGTGTTTATTGGCGAATAAATGCAGTGCCTTCTGTATCCTAGCGTCTTCAGGCGCAGAGGCGTCGGCTTGCAGTATATCACGAAATTTCGAACATGTGGTTTTATGCACTGGCCAGTCCGCTTTCTGGCAGCTTTTACTCTAGATTTAGATGTGCACAAAAGGTAAACTGATGTTAGCTGAATACAGATCAAAGGCTTCGAGCAGAATTAACGTACACAATAATGTGTGGTTTGGCAGCTGGCGCACTTGGAGAGGGTTACGCCGTCCCAGAGCGGTTGCTTGCGACATTTTATACACTGCATCATACTTTTTCTGAGCCATCCATAAGGAAGCGGTCCAGTGGACGCCGGGGCTAAGTCCATTTCCCTATGCTGGTTTTGGGATGATGGTGGTTCTTGTCAAAGGAGAATTAGTACAGATCAGAAATTTGATCGGCATAAGACATCATTGATCCGGCCAGCTAGCCACATCTTATGGGTTGGTAACACTGACGTTGGGCGCTAAAGTTGGAAGCTCAGTAGAAAGGCCCGGAGGCGAACGCATACTAAGGTAGAGAAGTGATTTTGACGGATATAAATATAATTTGATTTCCCATCCGATTCCAAATCAAACCTTGGGTATCATACCAAAATTTAACTTGATAAGTAGAGGTTCTTTCCAGTCGTCCGCATCAACTCCCGGAGGGATTGCGGGCAACACGTCGGTGAATGCAATTGGCCACGTTATAGATATCATGCTCTCGATGTCCGTCGTTATGACCACCATACCGCACAGTTGCTTGTCTCCCTTCACTTCAGCCTTAAGCTTCTCTAACTCCTGACGAATTCCCAGTTCATGTACTTCGTGTAACTCGTCGATACGTCGCGGCTTCGCGTCAATCGCAAGGAATGTCTGATCTGGGCGGGGATTCGATTCTCCGGGCCACGGGTGCACTATGACGTGAAACACCTCGTTCTCCCATCTTGCCATGTTTCGATGCAGATCGAGAGCCATCAAGCCGTAGGACATCATGAGTGGGCGCTTCTTTATGCAGTACGCACGTAGCAAGTTGTGTCGATCGTTTATGGAAGGGTTGCCCACGCCTTTGAAGCTGCGGATGCCTTGACATACTGGTTTATGACGTGGCCATACAGCCTTTTGGCACTCTTTGCTCTGCGTTCAGAAGTGAGAAAAATGCCCAGTCCATAGTGCCCCTAAGATAATCAAACTAATAACGGCGTACACAGTAATATGATGCCTGACAGCCTCCGCACTTAAAGAGAGCGACCCCATCATTTGCTGATTTCCAACAACCTTGACATTGCACAAGATCTTTTCGAAGTCTTTTTTCCTCCAAAGGCATGGATTCAGGCCCAAAATATTGAGGTAACAAAGGAGCGAGGCGTTGGATGGTGTTAGAAATAGTAGAAACCCGAGGCTTGAAGCTTAAATGATCGTGTGCAATCTCTGATTTGATGGCTTTCCCACAAATCGGACAGAAGCAATCATGTTAAATATTGTAGCATATGAGTGCACAAGCTGTACAACTCTGGAGGTACTACAGCTACATTTTTTCCATCATTCAGCGCACTGAGCATCGTGTTGGTCCAGTCGTGGCCAGTCTCCAACCGATAGATATCGTCCTTGAAGGATATAGGGCATAATTTGGCTACATTTGTCCCTGCCACCATGAGAAAGACAAGAAAACCACCAATAAATCCCTCGTTGCTGAGCCGGGTCGTTATATATCCATGGAACGCGTCGATAGACCTCTGCAACCTGTGTCGTACACCAAATTTTTCAATGGGCCTGACTTCAACTCCTACTGCCACGAACTTCGCGTGCTCCGGCTTTCCTCGCGTTGCTAGCTCCGGCACGTACTTCAGAAAAATAGTACAGACATCACGTTTCCCGCGCGTAATATCTGAAGCGAGATCCATAACGCGCACCCCGTATTGTGCGAGTAGTGGTTGGTTCTTGCTGCAGTACCGGTCCAGCGCCCACACCATTTTGTCCTCTGCCGAAGAGGAGTCTGCGATCAGCAATTGAAGGTTGTAGCAAGTTCCTTTATGGTTTCTCCAGTTTCCCTTTTGGCACTCTTTACTCTATTGGCAATGACAGCACTTTAGCTTTTCATTTCATGGGAATTGGATTACTTACGCAGTAAAGTGCCATTCTGCAGCCAGCGCACTTGAATAGGGTTACACCATCCGTGTTACTGGACTTGAAGCATGTCTGACATTGCACCAAAGCCTTTCTGACCTGTCGAAAGTCAGCAAAACCTGGCCCGGGTGTGGTCATTATGAGGTTGCGAGGGAAGGTTGGTATGGCCCCGAAAATTGCAATTGCGATTCGTTATCGGTGCGGGGCACGTGAATCCAACGCCTAGCACCCCTGGCAGGCACAGTGAGGCGACGAAGGTACTGCCAGATTCAAATATACACCCATCGCGATACAATTCATCAGCTAAATTTTTCAAGTCAAACGCGCAAAAGAAATTGGACAGTCTACTGGAAACGACCAGCAGATCCCGTCATAAAAGTCAGGTAATGATGCCGAATCACACACGCCTTGACTCCACTAAGGACCGTCATAGAGATTCCAAGCATCTATACTTCAAGCGCTGCATAGACGCCGATACGGGATTCTGCATGAAGCACAAGGACTCTAAGACTCGCAAAGTATATTATCGGAAGATACAGGCGCCCAAAACGCCCTGCGCGTATGGTATGGCGCCGTCGCCAACTACAAGGTGAGTAAAAAGTAAGAAAAAAACACACCTATACGCGTGAAGCATGCATAATTTCTTGTGGTCCTTTGTCATGCAAAAGTAAGTCTTTGCGATCACCACAGATCAAGTGATAAAAGTCCAAAGTTCGGAAGAAATCTCACGAAGAAATGATCGAATCCTGTTGAGGTCAATAACAGCTTTAGCCTCTATACTCACTTAGTATATCGGAGTATTCGTGGTTAATTATATGGGCGCTGGCCATCAATTGGTCTGTGGAAAACCCCGGATATCAATGAAATAAGGAAAATACAATAAAAAATGCACAGGCAACCTCTTCGCATAAATATATGCGCGTTTGCATTCAGAGTTGAGTCGACGTCCCGCCATACACCCTTTATCTCTCTTTTCTGTCCCTCACCCCGCTCACTCGACCTCCCCATCCCTCTTCTTCCGCAAATGCTCCAAAATTCCCTTGACACCGTCCACACTCCCGATACTCGCCTTGCCATCCAGCCAATCAACCACAATCGGCCACTTGATTGCATTTGGATTCTTCTGCGCCAGCTCTGCGATACCCTTCACCGTCGTCGGCTGCTCCGCCGCGCTCAGTGCATTGGACGGGTGTGCAGAGAGGAACACCAAAGACGGGTTTGCTGCAGGCGAAGGTAGATACGAGAGGATGACCTGGAGCTGGTCAGACGTTGGTGGAGACTCGACGACTTCGAGATTGAAGTCAAGTGGTTTCCCTGCGTTCTCGGTCGAAGAGGATGATGAAGAGGTCACTGGTGGGTATGGTGCAGATAGCGACGCTTTCAAAAGCTCCAGCGCTTTTTGCGAAGGCGGTGAGGAGGGTTTATGGCTACGATTCCATCGAAGAAATATTAATTTGCTTTCAATACCGCATCTCATGTCCCAGAACGCACAAGATTGATATCTCGGGCTAGATGCGAGAACAAAGTGGCATTGCGAACCACATTCATTTCAGCTCTCGCAGTCCAACAATGAAGAGATCGTTGCCTACGAGTTTCCTCTTGAAGGAATTGAACATCGCAGCTGTGATAGTGGTAAAGAATCTTGTGGATCAAGCTGAATTGGACAAAGAAAACCTTGGTGCTCGTCGTTCGTCGCAGTGATCAGCAAGTTGATGTCTGAACACGTATTTGATGATGCGCATGGCAGCGTCAGATGCAAACAAAGACAAATTCACTCTTACTATTAGCTCAACCCCTCATCCGATCTAACTCAGCTCACATCACCCGTCTCGTCCATTCCACAACCGTTTTAATATGGCTACGGCTCCCCGCTGGGTTTGTGTTCACCTCCTTGACCTTAAGTTTAAAGAACCTGGGCATTTTCTCTGTGTATCTGGATTATATCGGGACGTACTCTTTGCCAGCTAACTCCCCTTCCCAGTCCCCAATGGAATTCTCATCTTTGGACTTTGACTCGAATCTGAAATTTGGAATTTGGATGACTTGACGTGCCTGATACATGGAAAGCCGGAGCTGAAGCTGAAGGGATGGGAAGGTGCATTTGAGCGCCTGCAATATTGACAGGAATTCGAACCGCTGGGTAAGTATAGGAGTATTTTTCGTGCCATGCACGCCGGGGAAATGGAAATGGCTCGTCGCGGCCTGGTGGTGCGGGTGTGGTCGCATAGGTGGACGGGTGGGCGTGGGCGTGTGCGTGCTTTGTGGGATGGTGCTCCATTCCTGTTGAACACACGTCCTCAGTGCTCATTTCAATGCGGAGTGCGGATTCTGCTCACCAGACGTTGTAGTTGACCAACGCGCCATTAATCTTCTTGGTGCGCAGCGCGTAGCGCTTGAAGTCGACGATGATGTTACGCCTCTCAGTGAGTGCGATAATGCGCACGGACCGCAGCGAGAGCTGATGCATGGGTACATCCCACCTGTCCGTCGCCCCACGCGCTGACCGCGACCGCGACCACGACGCTGAGTTCCCAATCGCGAGCTCGTAACGCCTGCCTCCGTTCTGGCGCACTAAGTAAGGCGAAGAGCTCCGCATTGTCGTCTTCCTACCGTCATGGGCAAGTCCACCCGCCCTGCCCAAACCAAAATTACACGATGCCTCCACGGAGACTTTTTGCAAAGGACTCAAATATGGGTGCACACATTTCTTTGTAATTGGTTCATGTAATAATACAGTTTCTGATTCGGTAGCCAACGTGGTATGTACGCTACCTATTCCATATCGCATAACTAACTTTGTCTATTTCGTGATAGTGATCTTCTTCAAATTGGAGAAAGCTACACCTCATGATCTGAGGATGCTTGAACGGTGTTCTTGGGTAGATGAAATGAAATTTACTTGACGCCATACATGATGCTAATCATGCGTTGCAACACTTTCTTGCGAGTCAGGCATTTCGTGAGACGCCGTATTTGCCCCAACGTCTTTTTTCTTTGCCTTTGGAGCTGCTTGTCTGGCTGCATTTTCGGGGACAATGCCATCGAGATAACCTAGCAACAGTGGTTTTCTCCATTCTTTGCGTGGTATGGCGTTGGATATGTTACCGGTAATGGGGCCAACTAACTCATCTCCAGGACTGCTGTAGAATAGTCGTAAGGCTTCTTGCATATTGTTTGCGCCATTTTGGTGATCCTCCTCTCTCTCCTCACCCTCGTCTTCGACCTCTCACTCCTCGTCCTTGTCCTCCTCTCCGTCCTTCCCCTCTCCTTCCTTTCCTTGCTTCGCCTCCTCTCCCTGCTCTGCCTCTCCCTGCTCCTTCTCCTTACCCTGATCAGCGCCTTTGTTGTCTTCCTCTTCCTCATCTTCATCGTGATTCAATTAACAATGAGTCAGTGTCGTGTGAAATATTTCACGTGCCACTATTTAAGTTGAATTGAATTGAATGACCTTGACAGCGAGTACACTTGCCCTTACCCAACACGCTACAGGTTGTGACAAATGGTAAAGAAAACTGTCCCGTTAGTCATTCTCTTTCTTCAAATTCTCTCATTAAGCTAACTAACGACGGAGAAGATGGTATGAAGGCGCCACAGATATGGAAGAATGGCCTGTGCATCCTGCAGAGTTCAAAGAACCTCCAGAGGGATGGACCCTCCCACCGTTTCCACCTCGATGGGTTCCCAATGGCAAAGTGTCCTACAGGGTGCTTGGATTCCCACTTCGGTGGTCCGACTTCATACGTTTTGCAGAGAAAAACGAACTGGAGGTCGGTAAGTCGGACTGGGATAAAGCGTCTACCGCATGTTCGGACATGATGGATTGTCTATTCTACTACAAGTGTGAGTATGCAGATATTGCCATTGGGGACGTGGAAGTTCCGGTATTCCTGGTCGCGGATAACTCCAGAATGAAACATTTGAAGCATCCCGAGGAGGCGAAGCGCATTTATTTCATCCAGACGTATTTAGGACTTCCGCGGCCGCCTGTCTGGTTGTTCCACCGTCAACGGATGGTGAGAAGAATGCACTAGTATCATCTTCGATAACCAATTCTAAACATCTTTTCGTATGTTTAGCGTGATAACGTAAAACTTGTACAATGGTTGAAAGACGGAGCTGCTCAGAATACAGCAGGTGGATCTCAGAAAGATGACGAAACAAAGGCCAAACCTCAGGAGAATGAAAATACTGAACAAGCACCCCCGGGATCCAGCTCACAGACAGTGGCCGTACCACAAGCTGAAGATGACAAGGCCGCGCTTTGAATACGTAGGCTCGCACTTCCCGAAGATACACGTTTTTTTATTCGGTTCACAGGACCAGCTGGTGTGACACGTAGCAAGCTACGGCTTCGACCCATAGTCTTGGATAATTTCTGTGATGCATACCGGGCTTGTGTTTGTGGATATGGCCCACTTCTGTGGCACCATAATTTCGGACGTTCACCAGGAGTTGCGAGTTATATGACTCAAGATAGGGTGTAAATACCAGACCCGACCACAAGGCTTCTTTTCCTTCTACAATCTGTGTTATTTTCCTTTCTCGGAATGCAGAAGATCTAGAAGTCATTCGCTCCTCATTTCCGGAATCCAAGTACTCTTTTTCCTATTTAGCATTTTATCCTGAAAGACCAGGCAGTGGTCAAGTTCAGTAAGCCATGAGTTCGACGGTCGTCGGTAATATCGGATAGTTAGGTGATGTATACTGGGTTTATGTTTGTGTACATGGCCCGCTTCCGTGGTGTCATGATTTCGGGAGTTAACCGGGAGGTGGGAGTTAAATGACTCAGAGTAGGGAGTAAATAGCAGACCGAAGCCATGGCTTCTTTTCCTGTTACAGTCTTTTTTATTTGCCTTTCCCGGAATATAGAGGATGCCCAAGTCATTCCTAGGTCTGCATTTTCGGAATGCAAGTATTTTTATTTCGATAGTCATATATCCAACCTGCAGGACCAGCTGACGTTCACAAGCAGTAGGCTATTAATTTGACCGTGGCAACCTGTTAACATGTTGGCCCGCTTCTGTATCGTCATGATTGCAGGGGTTAGCTATGAGGCGAGGGTTAAATGACTCAAAATAGTGAGTTGACACCATACCGGACCCCCATGCTTCTTTTACTGTTATATTTTAATTAGATTTCCTTCCTCAGAGAGTCCAAATATGCTCACTATAATTCTCGGATCAGAAAATCAAACCTCAGGACAGAATTAAGCGTTGTAGCTTGTAACTATTATCCTGGATCGAGTGTGTAGTCCTTTTTGTTTCGTACTTTTTCTTGGACGCGTGTCCATGCACGAAGTTCGTCTGGGGTTCGCTTATCGCCGTGATGCCGTGATGCCATGTACCGTCTGTGAGGAGCTATTTACTTACGTAATACTACCGGTCACATGGCAATTAACGGACAGCCAAATTTTATGTAAGCGCATCAAGTCAGCCGGTTTAGGTGCGCGGTACAAAATTCCAATATCTAACCCTCTCTTTCAATATTTCGTTGAATTCCAAAAGAGCTTGTTCTATAAACAAGTGTTAAACTGAATCCATCATAAAGAGTCATGATAGGCTTTGAGCCAGAGATCTCTCCACGAGACTCTGTGGCACATTACAGTAACAAAAGCGACTCTACAACTCCTGCATCTGTAATCGACCAGGCTGCTCTCGTTCCCAGTGGTCCATTACCACGTCGTACATTGGCTGATGTCCGCGAGCAGGTATCCCGAGAGATAGCCGTCCAAACAGTCACCAAATTCCAAGTTTTCGATGGTGAGATATTAGCATTCAATGAACGAGATACTAATCTTCCTCGTTCCAGGCGTGAGAATCGGTGTTAGGATGGTCATGTCGAAAAGCGGAGACGAGAACTTCCTAAGAATGGTTGCAGACCATGTAAAACACCAACTAACTCTAAGCAACCATCTGTTTGTCGTCGCGACCATTGCGCAGTCTGCAGTGTCCGTTCCCAGCACGTTGATCATCTCAGGCTCTTCTCAGGAGTACGTCCAGCGCGCAGTCCTCCTCGCGAGCTCCAAGTTCATCGGCAGGATAGTAGCCGCGAACGACGAGGACGACCGATGGATTGCTAACGTCATGGACCTGGGCGTGTCTCCTTACGATGAAGAAGCCTTGTGGGACGTCGTGCGCAAAGCCGCGCGAAGCCCGATGGACCCGCTGACCCCGCCCCCAGGCTCGCGCGGGATCGACGAAACCCTCTCCCTAGCACGTGCAAAGCTCCAACGCGTCAGTGCTGCACAGGCGTATGATGAGTTGCGAGAAACGCAGGTGGGAGCCCCCACGTTTCTGGTTGACATTCGACCCCAGGCGCAACGCGAGCTCGAAGGGGGTATCCACGGCTCCCTCATCATCGAGAGAAACGTTTTGGAATGGAGATTTGATCCGAGGTGTGCATCCCACCTCGCCATTGCGGACAGATACGACCTTCGAATCATCGTGTTCTGCCAGGAAGGGTATACTTCGAGGTAATTAACGATTGAATGTCTGAAGCATGATGCAATGGCTCATAATGTCATCAGCCTTGCAGCCTATTCTCTCCAGCAATTGGGAATGCTGAACGCGACCGATATCATTGGAGGATATGAAGCATGGAAGAATGCAGGACTTCCTATCGATCTCGATAGACGTGAATCAAGGTCTCTTTTATCCCCTCGTGGCTCAGTCGCGTAGTCCACTCAAAATTCCATGAATATCCAATCACAAAATGCGAGATTTATCCATCGAATTGGGACGCGGAAGGCCTGATTGGACATGTGGACTCCATCCCAAGTCACCAGTGGCCATTTGTCGATCTATTGATCAATTCTAATTGGTAGTTAAACAGGCTCCATATGACAGTAACCGGTTTTCGATGTCATACGGCTATTGAGGAATGAATTCGCATCAAAGTGGATTTCGTATTACCGTTACCGCACAAACAAGTCTCCGCTGATAGGTTTTCCGACATACCATTGCAGCCAATTGAAGATGCGCGTTAAAGTCAGTATTATTGCCGACCACTCATGTCAGAATCAAACTTTGGGGAAATGTCTCTATAGGAAAAAGAAGTGAGTGAGAAGCTAATCGATCGCAACCAATAGAAACCATAGCTTCTTTTCAAATGTCTATTCACCCGATAAATTCGGTGAGGTATGTTCCGTCTCTATCCCAGACCAAAAACTTTGGAAAATATGAAGCGGTTGCAGATACTACCAAGAGGAAACCAGTATCTGCCTAAGAACTTGTTTTGTAGGTCCTGGGATCGATTGCGCTGGTCAAAAAAATCATAGCTCTCCACAAAACACAAATGCGGGGTGTGAATACCCATGTAAACTCTATTATTCTTGACCGTCCCAAATATACCCTTGGAATACATTTCCCCACCATCTCACCTCTGCACCAGTCCCACTTCCGCCGCCCGTAATAGCAGCAGTGCTGTCATCTCGTACAACACCTCCATCTTTCTCCACGTCGTCTATCATCTCAGAAACCAGAGCAACGGTCAGGTCTTCGGCCGTGGCTATTTCCACTGTAGTCTTCGGCCCGGCCATCATAAGGAAACTCGAGAGCCTCGCCCCAAAGGCAGCTTGCGAGTACGGCGGGGTGTGCAGAACATTGAGTCCCGAGGAAAATGTACGGTGGCAAATGGTGGGGTTGGTATTCGCGGGAAGGTGAGGCACCACTTGGAGGAGTGTCGAGGGTGGGATGAGAGCTTAGTGAATTAGGGGAACCCGTCATATCTTAGCGAATAGCCTATAAATATACGATGAGCGAGTCGCTCACCTACGCCTCTCGCACGATTCCAGCCTCCCCATACCTCGTCGAGAGCAATGATTCCGCGGTCTTTCATCATACCGCGTGCTTGGTCTGTACTAGATGATGAGCCCTGTAAAACTCGTGCAAGCTCGCGGGCAAGCTCGTCAATCCATCTTCGCTCGTCTTTCATCATATCGAGCGTCACAGGAGTATTTTCCATTTTGAGTCCCAGCTGAGAAAGCGAAGACCGAATGAACGTCGCCTCCTCAGGCTCTGCTACCCCGGACGTTGACATCACACCAGTGTCCTTTCCGTTCGTGGCCGAAATTGCTGTAAGTTTTTCATTGAGCTCCGCAGCCAGTTTTACCATGTCTTTCGCTTTCACCATGAAAGCTTCCAGATCCTGTAAGGCATCCTTCATGTGCGTTTCTCGTCCTTTAGCAGAAGTTTCCACCGTCCTGAGAATACCAGCTTTTCGAAACGATGAAATCAAAAAAAGTTTAACGTTCACAGGAATGCTCTGTTATATAAAAAGAACAAGGCACCACTCACATATTCCTGACCTTCCAGTAGCATTTCGATGGTCGGCATCAGTACCGTTCGCGTTTATCAGGGACTCCGTGCCGTTCTGCTGATGTATAAGGCGAGAACATGGAATAAGTACGCCCTTTTCCTGTCATGGTTCATAAATAAATGGACCCACCTCCCAGGATTTGGTTTTCAAGGCACGCTTTAGCACTGCGTAAAGGGGTTTGTCTCCTCCTTTGCGAAAACTAATCTTGATCGACTTTGATGGTGTAGCGTCATCATCATCTGAGTCGGGTGTGAGAGGTCGAGAAGAAGGCGCCGACTTAAGTTCCGTGCTGAGTCGAGGAAGATCAGTGTCGCATATTTCACATGAAAGTAAGGATGGGTGGTTGAGGAAGGTGCATGCGGGGCATGCAATGGATGCTAGCTTTGTTCCATGCGAGGAAGCTGAACGCGACCCCGAAGGTAAGGATGTAGACGAGGATAAAGCGGACGTCGGGAGAGAAGTAGAATGGTGATGTGACGACACCGAAGTAATGGGAGTCGGAACCGTCGTGCGAGGAACACCACATAGATCACAAATGCGTGCAGCAGTTGGACTGAAGCCAGGTGGATTACGATATGCGCACACTTCACATTCCCAACTGTCAAACTGGGCTGCATGTGCTCCGTCTTCATTTGAACCCAAACCAACGGGATTTCCAGAAAGATGACAGGTGATCTTGGCTGATGACTTGAAAAGTCCTGCATAGTACTCTGTCTGCACAATGGACGACAGAGGCATTTCAAACGACTTTGCCCGTGCTTTGTGTGCATTTAGAAAGAACAGTCGGTGGCTGGTTACATGTACCGTCCCAAGCTGATGATCCGGTGCTTTCTGGGAACTTATGCAATGAATAAAGGTGGAAATACTTTAGTATGGAAGAGACCCTGTGACAGACCCACCGATTCGCATATTACTTACCCATCGTATATCCCAACACCATCTTGACTTGCCAACAGCTCTTCGTCATTATAGAGAAGTGCTTGCACGGGGATAGTACCATCCACCTGTTTTGTGTACCGTCGAAGAGCCATTGTTTCGGAGGTACCTGGCGTAGTGGTGATGGTTGTTATCGAAGAGACAAACGCAGGACGACATTGACCACTGCGTTCAAGAGAGTCATTGATTAGATTGCCTGGTGACGATAAGATTCTGTTACAAATAAGTCACGCGGCCTGTGTTGTAATTCTGAAAACAAATCTTGCCTTGGCACTTACAGTCATCCTTCAGTTGAATGTTCCAACCTCCTTGATCCCAACTAGTTACTTGTCATCCAGATTGGCTGCGCCGCCTCTGGAGGAATATAACATAGAGCTGGGAATCCTGTTGGATACCAAGGCCAAGGTGTGGTGTCCGGCAATCTGCGATGGCCGTTTAGGTGCAAACTTCCACGAACACCCGGGCTCTAGTTCTCATCTGTTTCCCGAGACTACTGCGATACCTGGACCGGATAAATCTAACTCGTGGGCAAATGCATTTCGGGCGATCTCCCTTTAACTAGATTAACTGCTAGGTCCAAATGTTGAGCCCCTCTCACGCCCCTCCTCCCCTCCTACCTTTTGTCTATTCATCCCCTGGACTTTACTGGTTTGTGACTGAGGTTTACGACAATTCAGTTGCTCGTCGTTATGTCGTGAGTCATGAAGAATTCTGTGGCAGTAGTTGTTGACGCTGAAGTTGGATTAGAAATCATCATGTTAACCTGCGCACGACCCTTTTACGCCTCACTATCATATTGTCTTGCTGGTTGCAAACACACTACTCTGTAACGGCGGCAGACGTGGTGGTACAGGATACAGATCCCTCCATAGTTTACCAGCCTCAAAAGTTCTGGTTTTCCAATTCACAATCATGTTCAACATGTCTGAATCCGGGAGGGATGCTGTCGTACCACGAAGCTGTTCATGTATTCGACGCCGATGACGTCCAATCAAGTACTTCCCTTTCGCCGTCAGCAACGGCACACTCATCTCCTACATTACCTCAACCTTCTGACCCCCAATTGGCCGCCCAACCAGCATCAACACACCCTCCCACTGACGGCAAAGGAGACCCAGGAAACGATGGCGATGACGACGATGATGATCAGGAGAACGATGATGATGATGACGATAACGATTCAACAAACAAGTCCAAGAAATCCTCAACAGAGAAGAAAAAATCTGGGAATACTCGTCGTGGAGTTCCTCGTCTTCGTTTCATTTCCAGAAGCGATCCTGACGACGATGGAATGAATATTACACTTTCATTCAATTTCACTGGTAAGTACTTCTCTGCTCTGTGTGCTTCATTCTAACGATCTTCCAGGATCTGCAATTTCTCTCTTCGCCCTTCAACCGAGAGGATTCGTCTCGCAGATGCCCAACGGCGCTCCCACTAACATGAATCTTTCGTTTGTGCTAGACGGGGAGGCAGCTGGGGACTTCCGACATGCTGGTTCCGCAGACGCTGACGGTTCTTCTGGTTCGTTTGCGAACGCTACTGTGTTTTCAAAAACGGGCCTAGAGGATTCGCCTCATCAACTTGTTGTGCATGTCGGCGAGAACTCAACATTCATTTTTGACTATCTCGTATACACTACCGAAGCCTCAAGTAGTACCCCCACTGATACCGGGTCACCGACACCATTAGCTGAGACTACGCCAAGCCCGACCGTTGATCGGTAAGTATCGAATTCGTACCGTTGTCGGCGATTTGCGCGCCTTCTTGCGGCATTTTCTATCACAGAACTCTGATCACTTCTTCTTCACCTTTGTAGAAGTGAGAAGAACCGAAACGTTGCTACCTTCGCCGGTGCTGTAGGAGGAAGTGTTGGAATCCTTGCCATCTTCTCCCTCGGCTTGGCCATAAGTATCATTCGAAGAAGGCGCCTTGCTGCAGCCAGGGATCGTCTGGATAGCGAGTCACTCCACACCAATGGATCCGACGATTCACCTCCCATGGCGGGGCCCGCTCCGTTTGTACCGAGATTCTTCCCAGACACCGTCATTCCTTCAGAGCCTCCAACGTACACTGTTGCACTAGCGACCGACGCCAACAACTCGACATTGCTTTCGTCGCTCACGTCAAGTCCGTATCTAAATGGCACCCGCACTACACGCTCATATGCGGACATCCCACCATCAATACCGCCGCCTCCAGAAGAGGAAGTGGTGCTAATGCCTCCGCCTCCACCTTTCCCCGTTGCCGTATCCTCTCCACCCCCGAACCTGCCCCCTGGCGCTATGCCGCCTCCAATATTTGGTGTTGCACCACCTTCTCATCCCTTGGATGCCGTGGGTACCACCCGTTCTAATTCTGCTCCACCGCCTGAACGTGTGCCTTTGCTCCAGTCTACACCAGCTATTATTCCTAGACCAATATCACGGGCGTCGAGTAGATCCGCTTATGACTTGGATGGTAACCCCGTGGACAGTGATTCAGATTAACTTCACGGGTTCTTTCGCCTAATGCCCGTACTTCATGTAATTTTATTCCATAAAAATTCAAAAATTGTCCATGATACTAAACTCTGCTCTTTCGATCATTCAGCCGTTTCAAATCGGAACTCTTTCAAAATGAAATGCATAACGCATTGGGCCCTCGAGGATCATGTACTTCATGTCATCTCTAGATTGATACTGCTAAGTATTATGTATTACTATTACTGCACGCTACGTACATTACACAGTCAACATCATGATATGGTCAGAAACACTTGACAAGCATCCATACTCCAGAGTCTCACAAACTTGCAAGTATCTCCCATGCTGTACAGTAAGTTCCGCACTGCGGGGTCAAAGTTGTCCTCAAAAGTCAGTAAAAACCCACAGGAAACACGCATGATCTCTTCTGCCGCAATTGGATATCGTCACAAAGCAATTGCGCGGTGTTCGGCAGCACATACACCCATTTAACCAACAAAAAACCTATTCTTACCCCAATACGCGCACCGCAATAGTAATACCTCAAAAGCGAATGGGAATGATAATTTCCTAAATTTACAGAATTATGGGAATCAATGACTCTGTTTGTACTTTGACCTTCCAAAATCCAATTGAGCGGACTGTTTAACTTTGCAAAGCACCGGAACCTGCGCGTGAATTTCTTGCTTTGCGCTCCTGTTTTGACCATGGCCATGGGAGTGTCAAGACCAAGTGTCGTTGTTCTGCTTGATTACAATGTAAATTGTAATACATATCTACCAGCTTTCCGTCCCCATCTGAACAAAACCACCATTTTCTCAACTCTAATTACAGTATCTGTGCCTTGCAAACTCGCGCGAATCAGTATAATGAAAGTACCTAGTTGTTGGAGAAGTGGAGCCATCCACGATATTTAACGTTGAATTTACCCCGCATTCCAAGAGAAATACCGAGCTCGCGCGACGCTTGTGCGTGTGTGCCTGACGAGCCATCTGGGAGGCTGGGACAAATTTTCCAAGAATTTTATCTTGAAAGCTGTCTTTCAGCAGGGGGATGAGAGCCCAACACTATTGCCAGTAACGCTCCTGCCGATTAACGATGAACATACCCGTCATCCCCTGCCAACACACTTGGCGCCTTTATTATTAGGGCCATTGCTATGTCGGACGCTTGAAGTCCATTCCGACGACTGCGCCTTGAAGAGAAAGGCGACGGACGTGTTAGAATTTTCAGTACGCTCAACACATCACTGCTTTTGCCAAGTGGCAGATCGTCCGGGTGTAGTCGTCCACAATACGTAAGAAGGAGCGAAATGCCCAGAATCAGATGCAGTCCGCAGCTATGCCATAAAGGCAGGAGGATAAAGGCAAAAAAACTGTTCCTGAGCTGCGCTTTGAGAAATAAGCTTGAAATGTATATTCTTGTGAGTGCTCACCAATCCGGTTATCGAGGACGAGATTGATGCACTTCCATCTCAGGAAAAATCAACGCCTGTTTCGAACGAGGTCACAACGTTGCGTAAATAATCAATGGGGGTATCGAGAAAATGTTGTCCTGTCGAGGCATCCGCAGCTTGCCTCGATCACAGAAAAATCTTCAACTTTTCCATCGTCGAAGTGTACGTTACGTCGTTGCACAAGTAGTACCCCGGCATTGTTATTACCGGAAGAGCGCAGTCGGAAGGTTGGGAAGTCGGCGAAGCGGCATTTATTTTTGTTTTTCGACGTCGGTTGATGCTAAAAATAGAATGGATCGAACCTTCGAACATTCGCGTTCACAACGCTGTCTTTTATTCCACGTGAAACGCGAAAAGTTGCATATGAGCAGAGAAGAGGACAACGCGCATGCATTGCAATGTGTACCATCAGAAGAGTAAAGGGATTAGCATATTTTGCATACAGCAATGTTGAAAGATCATGACAGCCAGACATGCGGGGCAGTGATAATCATTGCCAACAGTTATTTGTAGGCTCCACCTTGAGATCTTCTACAGTTCCTACGAAAACATGTGCTCGGTCTAAAAGATAAATGGCACGTTGAAGCTGCTATAGCTTCGTCAGTATCCATGACTGACTCATACTTTTAAGGATCAATTGGCCGAGAAATAAAATTCGTACACTCAACATTGTAGTACCTTAGTTACTGAATGAGTTGAGAATTTCGGAAAGGATGGATGGTAAAATATTGCTTTCAATCCTTGTCCCGGGACCAGAGAAACTGTCAGATATTTGTGGTTATTGACAAGGAGATGATGCCCGTAGAAATGATGGATGGAACCGTTCGGATTCCATCCTGTACGGGATCCAACTGCTCGAGCACCTGTTACACCAGCTCTTCAAAAAGTTATAGTCTCCTGGAAGCTGCAATGTTAGTATGTTGGATCTTCTCTATGCGGTTAGTTTGGATCCGAATGGACCTCAAAGCACACAGATATGTGGTGATTATCAGATATCTGGACTAATTTATCGTTTCATCAGGGTTCCATTTATCCTGAGTAATGCTGTATGCTTCCGACGTCTGGATGAAGCTTGATGACATGACATGGGACGAGATATAGATTCGGAGCAGAACAACGACCAAGTGAAGGGGAATTGAGCAAGACAATTCTGCACCATAACTTTTATGGATTTTCAATTTTTTTCGGCGTCCAAAGTGTGAGCGCTTCTGAAATCATAGCCGGCCTCAGCAGATCAGTTGCTGAGCCTGTACGCCGAGCAAAAAAGACAGGATATTGACACAGTAGTTTATCTTGCCAAGTCACTTCTCAAAGAATTCCTACAGGCAGTCGATCCTGGTTCCTGAGGTAGTACGATGGAATCTCCACCTGATCTCTTAAAATGCCCTGCCGTCTTTGATAAAGAAAGCTTGAGTTAGGTTCTGCAAAATAGACATGATATGTTTGGTTCTTGTGGGCACTCACATCCGAAATATCCGACATTGAGAAACAAAGATATCAGCGCTGGTGTATTGAGTTAATCAGTAATGGATTTTTCAAAGAAAGTTCAATTCATTCTCGTGGCGCTATCAAGCATCCGCAGCTCGACTCTCATAGCCATCATAATGTTTTCATCCATGAGATGACCATACGTCAACCGAGCATGAAGGAACCTGTCGGCATCGTAAATGCCGAGGGAGACTGAGTGTCATTGTCGTAGAGATATTTATGGCCTCAACATCGGTGAACGCCAAGAAAAACGCAACAGTTTCGGCATGTCCTAAAGGTAGTTCCATGGGAAGCGGTTAAGTGAAAAAAGAAAGAAAGAAAGTGATCGGAACGTGCAAACAGGGCACAAATCATTGTGAGCCTTAACCGTGGGTTCCCAAAGTTCGTATGGAGCAGATGAGTAAATGTGAGACGTTTCGTTTGGTAAATTGGATAAAGTTTTGAATTGAGAATCTTTTGAATGCTTTCCGCCGGCGACGTTCAAAGAACATATGGTTGTTCTGGGAGGTTTCTTGGCAGAAAGATCTAAACGAAGAACGTACACAGCAAGCTTAACTGCGTATAAGCATTGCAGGCCGTCTATTCCATGCAGAAACAGCATTCTAAGGCATGAGCGATAAAACATGCCTTGATTTGAGTTCCATGAGTTCACGCGGGTTCGGGCCTGGGTTACATATTTAGCGAAAGAGGAATAAGGAGGGAATACTTTGAAGATTTCGTTGCTTATTGATACCTCCCATGCACATGAGTCGTACGCATTTGGGTAGAAATTCTTCGACGTAAGCTCTAGACTTGCATTTGGTCATACCCCATGGGTCGTACTATAGCATCCTCTTACCGGAACTGTTAAATCACGTCGGGGTATCCGGATGAGTCTGTACAAGCCTTGGAGGAATTCAATCAATAATTTTCGAAACCCTTGACCTTGTGGGTTCTCACCAAAGGTTTTTAAGGCTAGAAAAGTCGGTTGGCGAGTGTGAGGCCGAGTGAGGGCTAAGTGTCAATTATATTGCGTATCATGACCAGCAGCATTATTTTTATGTAGCTTTCAAGGTAGACTGTGACACAACTCCGTGGACTCCATTGGCAGAACAAGGTGCGTGTCGTTTGACAGCGTGTAAATAAATCTGAGACGGATTGACGAGCGGTAGGTATTCCTACCCCAGGGGAAGATAAATTCAGAGTTGATCCAACTTCATATATGCGCTTTTTTGTGTTTTTGGTTTTGAGTACACACGTACGTGAACGAGGAAATACCATTGAAGCAGATAATACTGTATATTTAGAGCAAGGTGCCTGAGTAAAACGAGTGAGGTGAGCGATAATGCTGGAAAAAAAGAGCAGCAGGCGCACCATTGGATGTCCAACGTCCAACTCAGCACAACCTTCACCAATTATCAACACATCATTGCAATAAATCTCACGTATCAGCTCTATTTCTTCTTTTTGGGCTTTTTCTTTTTTACCCCACCAGTCGCCGGGACCTGAACAGGAATCGCATTTGATATTTGAGCAGGAACAGGGCTAGCACGATCATTTTCGGCTGCTGGATGCACGTCGCTGGTGGGAGCAGCAGCTGGTGTTTCCTCGCGACGCTGTTGATTCTGCATTTTCTGCATGATGGATAGATTGAGCGACTCGAATCGATTGAGGAAAATAGACGAATTGGTCTTGAACTTAATACACTGATCGATATGGATCAGCCAAAGAAACAATCTCTTGGTTAGATGTCGACGTACTGTCGTGTTGTCTGTGATCTTCAGCACCAGTTTGCCTTCAGACGATTTCCACTTTACAGAGTAACGAGTCTGCAGAGGGTGGGAGGGAATCCCGTTAGGGAAGAACGGCACAACCAAAAGGCAGACTGACAGTATTAGGTGCCTTCAGGTACAGGGATTCCGCAGCATCCTGGAACTCTTGCCAGGAGTGGATGTACACCATAGCTCATCGACGTTGACGTCGAGCTCATTGTCGTCACGCATGCGGCACACAGTTTAGAATTCGTCACGGTACTGTGACTGGCCGATAAAGCCGTCTATAGCTCCGTCCGCCGTTCGAGTACTTACCACCGCCCGTTTATTTCCTCACCTTCACTCTCCCTTGAATTGTTCCTCCTTCTGCTCGCTTTTGGATCTATTTCTCTTGTAAAACTTGCTGTAATGACCACTGAACGCAAACCCAAACGTAAGCTCCCCGACATATCTGCTGAAGAGGCGCGTCGCGCGATAACATCGTGATTATAGCTCTACCCTTCGCTGCCAACTTTGCGGCAGGAGCGATTGCTGGAATTTCAGAAATTTTGACTTTCTATCCTCTTGGTGAGCTTTAAAGTTGAATCTGGCCCCATTTCCGCATCTGAAGTTCGCGATAGATGTCGTATGTCCAACGAAATGCATCGAATTCTTCCCAGGCATGAACCGTGTATTGTGTGCTAGGTCAAAACCCGAATGCAGCTTGATACTGGTAAAACCTCAGCTGGTCTTGTAGGGACATTCAGGAATATCATCAGGGAAGAAGGGTGCGTTTTCCTCCTCAATTTCGTCTTTCTACGCTCATCCATCCCCACAGTGCAGGTCGCCTTTACCGAGGTGAGAATTCTTCCTCTCAAGCCACGACGAAACCTCAAGCCCCCTAGGACTCGTGCCTCCCTTGATGTTGGAGGCACCTAAGCGTGCTGTGAAATTGTGAGTCCTGAACTATTATGAAGTCACGGCGATCTGACCCCCTAATTATAGCGCTGCCAATGATTTCTGGGGAAAGACCTTTCTGGGTCTGTCTGGCGAATCTAAGATGACCCAAAGCATATCTATCCTGACTGGTTGCAGTGCGGGAGCTACTGTAAGAAGAAAACCTATGTCACTCACTTTTACTAAAGCATGCCTTCACAGGAAAGTTTCGTCGTCGTACCTTTCGAACTCGTAAAAATCAAGTGTGTATTTCGACTTCTCGATTTACTGAGGTCTTTCTGATGATATCTGCAGACTTCAGGACAAGAAAAGCACCTACAAAGGACCTATTGATGTTGTGAAGCAAGTCGTCCAGAAGAACGGATTACTTGGCCTATATGTTGGAATGGAATCAACCTTCTGGAGGTATGACGTCAGAACATCAAAACCCATGCAACCCCCGTTAAGTGCTTAATCGAAGGCACGTCTACTGGAACGGAGGATACTTCGGATCTATCTATCAAATCAAATCACTCCTTCCCAAGCCTCAGGTAGGCCTAGTGCCATCCAAACTCGTGACCTAGACTGTAACTTGTTCCTACAGACTCAAAAGGCTGAACTCCTCAACAACTTCATCTCCGGTGCAATTGGTGGCTTCGCCGGAACCGTGCTCAATACCCCGTATGTCCATTCAACCGTTTTCCTATTTATATCCACTAATCACATTAAATAGATTCGATGTAGGACAATGTCATACAATTGTACACTGACATATACTTATCCTAAGCCTTTAGGTCGTCAAATCTCGCATTCAAGGAACTGAAAAGATACCCGGCGTTGTGCCAAAATATAACTGGACATACCCTGCTTTAGCTACAATTGCCCGCGAGGAAGGACTGGGAGCTTTGTACAAAGGATTTATACCCAAGGTTCTTCGGCTCGCCCCAGGAGGTGGCGTTCTACTCCTTGTTGTAGAGTTTACGTTGGGTATCTTTAGGACCGGTAGAGTGAAATTTTTTACCTCTCATATTCAGTGATCTTACCATCTGCATTCTAGCACTTGGTCCTCCATACATTTAAAACTGCACTGGATGGTTTTTGGGCATCCATATAACATCATTTTTGAGTCTGTCAAAGCTCCATGAGGACTTACCCTGGTCGCTCTCCTCGTGGCAGCATGTTGTTGCTGCATTTCTGATATCGCATGATCATAGACTTTTATTTATTTAAGGTGTATTTTTTGCAGATTACATTCATTGCGGCACTTCTATTTTATTGATGTTCTTCCACGTCTTTGGTTCTCGGCAAGCGATTTGGTAAAAAGTACAACGATTCCATATCTATTATGCAGGCTGATATCTTCTACCTTACAATGGTAGACGGGTGGCTACCCCGTTCGTACCATGTGCATGTAAAATGGCAAGGCGAATGTTTCTTTTCACCGGGACTTAAAGCTTAACAACCCGTAATTCGCTTCTTACCATCGACCCGCATTATCAACACAATCCTTCCGTCATCTTGCATGATCAAACGATAGCTTATCATGAAAATTTTATACATCATAGTTAACGAAGGTAAGTGTTAGTGGACTTTCGACCCAGTCGCCGCGGTAGCGAGAGATGTCCGCTCCGCTTAAAACACATCCTTCGTGATGAAGAAACCCAACACACCGACATATGATGAAGCAAAAATCACTAGTTCGACTTTATGTCTCTTTAAACCTGAATTGATAATATCTCAAAATCTAGACAGATACTTGTAACCAGCGACTGAGGTTAGTTGTCTAAAAATAAATGTGACAAAAATAGGTCCATCCTCGTTTTTAACTGACTATTAGGCATGGTGATTGATTAAACTCTATGTCGATGAGGCTCGGCCGTCAATGAAGACGTTGGAGTTGCCCATGCTTTGTATCACACCAGGAAGAACATGTAGCCGTGAGCCTTGAGGAATGAGGAAGGTAACAAGTATTCGCTTCATATTTGCCACCGCTGCACTTGCTATAGTAGTGTTCATCCCCCTCTTACAAAGTGCTTCTAGTAGGTTATCTCCTTCCAAGCACCGCTCTTCATGCATAATCTCTCAGTACCGAAAAGGCTAGTACAAGTAATATGGACGTATAGAGATTTGTGGATGCCTATCCAGTAATTATGAGGTATTTCATTTAAATCAGGCAACCCCGCATCCTAAATAATGGTCGAATGCATGACGGAACTTGTTTTTATAACGACGAATCGATAACCTGACGCATTGTACTGGGAAATAATATCCCTCGTTATAGCCGCTTCCAGTGCCAGTTTGTTGTGTGCAACCATGGTGCGTCATAGATATGAACACCATCATTGAACATGATTTCATTATCGACAGACCTGGGACAAAAAAATTTTAGCTGAGGTCAAGATTGCCTTGGGAATTAAGACCATACAGCCAGCGTATGTTGTCTAATGGTGTTTTATCAAACGGTGATGACTATTGCCTAACAGCCATGATAATCATGGACATTTTAATTTGGAGAGGTTCCCCCCTCAATGAGCTACGATACTCTTTCATGAGTGCAGCCGCCTGATCTGAGATATAAATTTTGGCTCTTTACCCGACAGGTCCAATTTTTGCCGTTTTTCGATCACCCGAACTCCACTTTCATTGACTGACGCCCCACCTTCTTCAATGCACTATACGATGCGTGCATGTTGTATAAGATTTTGATGGCGATGTGGTCGGTCGTATCCCGTCCATCGAATCTTCCTACGTGAGTGACCTCAGAAACCGTATAAAAGGTTGGCATTTGAAGCGACTTTTCTTCACTCAAACTCCTTGCATTGAGCACTTTACAGCGTTTAAGCATAATACTCATCATGCAAATCAACGTCCGAGTCATCATCTCTGCTCTGTCGTTGGCCAGCCTTGCAGCTGCCAACCCGGTTCCCAGAAACGAACCTACCGGTCAATGCAATACAGGAGAGCTACAATGCTGTACGTATTCAGGGTCTTTTAATTGTGTACCCCATTAAAATCTCTCGCAATGAATGCAGGCAACAGCGTTCAAGCTGCTAATAGTAGTGGTGCCACTTCCCTCCTGGGCCCTCTCGGAATTGTCCTCGGTGATGTTACGGCCCTTGTTGGCATCAACTGCAGCCCCATCTCCGTTGTTGGTGTTGTTGGAAACTCCTGGTAATCTTGGTTTTTAATTCATGTGTTAATATTGTATCTAATTCATTATCATTCATTTCTCAGCAATACTCAGCCTGTCTGCTGCACCGACAACAGCTTCAGTGAGTTCAGATATCCAATTATCTGAAATACAGGTGCTGACCTAGTTGATATAGACGGACTTGTTTCTCTTGGGTGCACTCCCATTAACCTCAACTTGTAAAGTTATGCGTTAGTAGTACTAGTAGCACTCTTCATGGGATGTCGTGGGATTGAACGTTTAAGATATATCTCGAAGTCGTTTTTGAGAGTCCAACGTGTCATGGTTTCCGAGCATCATACATTGTATATTGCATCCTGACTGTGTTGGACACACTATCTAATATGATTTACCCCCGACTCAGGAAGACGCACTCCCACAACGCTCGTGACATCTCCCACGACCCATTGGCACACACTACGCTTTGAGTGAAAACTTCTTCATGACTCCGCCAAGGCCTACGCCCAGTCGTTATAAACAAATTTAAGTATTCTTGATTTTCTCGATTATACTGCTACTAAAGCACTCTTTGTAATACAAGATAAGAAATAGGTAATTCTGGTTTTATATACATCATACATCACGCTCCATCATATACCTTGGCAGTGGCGTTGAAAACCTCACCGTCATGATCCGAGTGTGTTTCTTTGCTTATGGTGATATGATTCATGTTGATTCCTCTATTTCTCTCTGACCCATCAGCAATAAAAGTTTGCGAATGATCCATGACATGCTTCCTTGAGGGATTACCGGTAGGCAGAGCTCTTGAAAGGGAATGACCGAAAGCTCCCGAATGGTAGGAATATATTTCTTGGGCATTTCTCAGCGTCGATCCATACATTAGTGCAGCCACTGCACGTAACGTCAGGGTCAAGTTCGTGATTGCTAGATCCGATACAAGGTCACCGGTCTTATTGCGAAAAATCTGCACATGCGTACGGACGTCTGATCAACTGCATGACTTGTACGTTGTAAAAAATTCACTGGCCTTTGCAAAGATATCGGCACCGATTGTGAACCAAATAAAGGCGTAAACAATCCACATGTCTTGAATCATTTTCTTTCGAGTCTCGTGTCCATGCTCCTTGTTATTTGTGAATCTCCACAGCAAGGTAACATCAGCAACTGTTGCCAGAGCTTCGACGACGCAGACGTAGGTAATGTTCATATCCCGTGCAACGACCTTGACAGATGAGCGCGCAGGATGAATCAGGGATATAAAGGTAGGCGCCATCACAGGCAAAGTGAGGAGATAGAAGATACAACATAGCCTGGAAGTGCGCTTTATCAAATCGGGAGCAGGGGACTTTGCGCGGGCAGTAAGAAGCCTGATGATGCTATTATGTGCAATCCCAGCAAACCCAAGCTGGATAAAGAAGATTAAAATATGCTTTAACGAACTTTGGAAGTTTATTACCTGGACCAGCCAATTGAAAAAGAAAGAAGCAGTTGACTCCCCGGCAGATTTTGGGTGGTCGCTAAGCTGAAATCCATTCCCAAATAGGCCGAAAATAGCCGCCAATAAACTGACGAAAGCTAGGAAACGTTGTCGCTCGCGGTCGAACGTAAGTTTCAGAGATGGTCCTTGGCTATAGGGAATGACAGAAATGATCCACCTTAAATGGGATGCAGATACTATGAGCAACCTACGTTATGATCACAAACCCGCATGTAATTATGCTCATCCCAGAGCACATAGCTGTGACCATTAAGAACGCTATTTTTTGATCGGGAACTGGAAGATTCGCTGTGTTGACAGAAGTGGAATTGCTGACCAGAATGTGAGCCATAATGTACCCTCCTAAACTTGATAACGGGGCGTCTGATTTGAGGTGACAGAGCAACCTTACACTGTATATTTTATATGGTTTTACCCCCTCCGCAAGGCAATGCAGCACAGGTAAGAATAGCCTGAACCTATTTTAATACTTCGGGAACTATTTTAGCACAAAATCCTGTCAATCTCAAACGACGTTATCAACGATCACAACAGTCAGAGAAAATCAGATAACTGCCTGAAAAAGTGGAACTTGTATACACGATCGAACACTAATAGTCAAAGGATGAATTGGGTCTCGAAATAAATTTTACTGAACCTGGATTAAATGATACATGCAACCGCAATGGTTGGTTAAAACCATCTTGACACAGACCATCGACGAAATGATCGGATGAAGCTCTTCAAATGCAATGCGTTCATTTGCATATGAGTATTATCGATCGGGCGCTTAAGAGATTCAATTCCCAATAATTAATTATATATTACATTGACAACAAGATGACTGATGATTTGGTAGAGAAGTGGCTTAAAAGATGCAACCTCATACAGAGACTTTTTTCTACAGAAGCTACTCAGTGTAGTATGATTTTCTCGGCAGGATATACTAGCTATACCGGACTCCCGCGAAGGGGTTTTGACGTTGTTTCAAGTTCAGGCAGATCCAAACTTGTCAGAATTCAATGATTATTTATATTCTATCTGGAGACAGGTGGCATTAGATTAGGAGAAAATGTGTTTTTTTAGAAGTATTGGGTGAAAATACCGTGTTCAACGTGGATCTATGTTTGGCAAAAGACCTGATGCTCCAATATTGCGCCATGCAAATAATGGTTTACTCCCATTGCTTCTGGTCAAAAGGTGATAGGAATAGATCACTATTGGTCAAACTAATCTACTTAGAGATCGGGCCTCAGCTTCTAAAGTACCAAAACAGATAACAGGTAGTATGGTGGAGTCACTGACGTGGGAGGACGGTTTTTAACTGAATATGCCTGCATATAGTCGTTGTGATACTGGAGAGTCTTCTTAAGTTTTACCTTCAGCTAATCTTAGTAGTACCATTCACCTGAGTGGAACGTATCAATGTACGCAGAAATACCCAATCTTGGTCAATCATCAAGGCGAGATGCCGGAATCGGGTCATAAAAACCTTCCCACGATCAGCCAGCAGACTTACGCTAGAGGTAGTACCTTTTTCAAGTCCTTTCCCACCATGTTACTTACATTTGGTCCTTTCAGGGTTTAATCTATCACGGCATGCATGTTGCGGGAAGCCTCGAGCCCCGGCATGAGCACAGGATGGGCGGAAGTTCCGACCACGATCAAATTAGTCTCCTGTTCGTTTCTTCGCCCCTTCATGACAGATTTTGCTGTCTGGGGCAACGTACCACTGGCCACCGATACATCAAGGGAGGAACCGTAGGGCTTAACTACACGTTGAGGCTATGGTTTCCCCCAGCTCTAGAAGAGTTGCTCTGCTGAGAGGTTTGGCATTGGTGTGTGCGTGTTCGTTGAGTATTGGAAGTCATTTGTAAGTGTCTACTGATTCAGTAAGGACTTCATGGAGCTAACTGTTCTTATTCCTTTCAGTGGGCAGAATACACTTGGTCCTCTGAAATCACAGCTCTCTAGGGAGAAGGGAACTACTAATGGCCAATTTGGGCTATTGATTGCAGCATTCGCGCTCAACAGCACATGGACACCCTTAGGTTCGTTGGCGGCTTATATAGAAGATTACCCGCTCACCACCAGCTTTTGCTTCCAAAGTTGGCGGTCTGTTCGCAGCAAGACTTGGGACTTCCCTTAGTAGCATTATAGCAACGTCCATCATCCTCACCGGTCAGCTTATTCTGTTGCTTGGTGAACTCTCCGGGTCCGTGAAGACCATGGTATTCGGGATGTTTATCTTTGGATTGGGAATCTCCCCGCTCGCTGTCGTGCAAGAAACCATCATTGTACGTTATTTTAAAGATCATGGGCTAGGGCTATCCCTTGCACTTGGGCTGGTAGCAGGCAAAAGTGCATCATTCATATCGGCACGCGTCTCTTTTCCTCTTTCCCAATGGAGCCCACACGCACCATTCTTTGCCTCAACATTCTTGGCAGGGTTCTCTTTCACCGTTAACCTATTGTACTTGTGGTATGAAAAGTGGATTGCTGGGGAAATCGGCGCTGAAGCAGACAATTCGGGACGACTCTCAGAGCAAGAGGCATTGCATGACGTGACCTCAAAGAGGAAGGTACAACTCAGAGATCTGCTAAGCATGGGGGATATATTCTGGCTATATATTGGTATCAACATATTCTGCGGATTCATCTGGACCCCGTTTCCCCATCTTGCTCCGTGAGTGTCGCTGCCCGTGTCCCAGAAAGGTTATAAAAACTGAAGACATAACGATCAAGAAACATTATTGAACACCGTTACGGCCTATCTGAGGGCAAGGCAGCCGAGCAATCATCATTTCTACTGGCGGGAAGTGCATTCTTATATCCTATCGTGAGCATCACCTTCTCTTAATCAACAATCATATCCTTACTTGAACTCCTCCCGGGACTTCTGAAAGTGTGGATACATAACAGACCGGGTAAAAAAGCGCTCTATCGTCCACCGCCTCCTGCTTCTCTCCTCTGTCCTTACACTGGCGTGTTATGCCTGGCTTGCACTCCCTCCAACTTCCACGGGTACGCCTCTTCCTGCTATGCTGTCATTCGGACTTGGAATTGGCTTCTCACCGCGTTAGTTCATGACTTGCGTAACTTCATCCAGCACATAACTGAAGTAACTTTCTAGTTCTTCTCGTCATCATCGTCCCTCATTTGGTCCCCCTTCAATATGTATCAACTGCTCTTGGTGCCCATAAGAGTGTGAGCACGGAAACTTTCATTGAGAAACCACACACAACAGCTAACACATCAACACACAGATCGAGTCTTCTGGGTCAACGATCATGCAAACGCTTGCTGGCCTTGCCTTAGATTCCAAGTCCCGCACATCGTCGGCCAGTATCCAGAAGGTGATCAACGCATTCCTCACTCTTAATATCATCCAGATGATCGGCGTCTTCTCAATGATGAAATTCGATCAATTCCGCCAACAGCTGCTGGTGGAGCAGCTTCCCCAGTACGAGCAGTACGAGGCATTACCTGAGGACGACAACGTGGAGCCAAACTCATTGGAAGTCTCGCAGGAGCTGCAGCCTCTAGATTCACGACGCCCAAAGCGTTCTCACGATATGATCGTGTCTCCTGCCGAGAGGGCGAGAGGGAAGGTGTTCTTCGTTACATCGGCCCTTCTAATTGCTGGGACATGGTTACTATTTATGACTTCTGCAGGGATTGAGTTTTGGTCTGCTAAAACATAGCTTATTTAACACTAATTGTACAACTTATACCTGAACGACATGACAATAACGCACATTACAATTTGTACACCAAGGTACACAGCAGTAGAAATCTTGACAAATTAGGCCATATGTACGCCGAAATATGCAGTTCCTTATGCGTCTACGATGATAGTCGGCCGCTCCTATGAAAGAAAGCTAGACTATCAGGCACTTAATGCACGAGCACTGAATCGTACCAATCCGTTTGTCTTACGTGAGTTCCCGACACTGCTAATATTTAAGTCACCACCCTGCTAATTCCCGATTCAAAACCGCAGCTAAACTTCTTGACTCCTACCTATTGAAAAATCGGATGTCAAGTGTACCACATGCAGGTACAAGAGCAGGTGGCCATGGTTTTGACTACGCTTCAACACAAGAAGCGCTCAGGCATACACCCCAATTATGGAAGATAGTCAGGACAATTTTAGGGGAGTGGATTTGAAGCTACAGTGCATAGTAGATTGATTGGATTTATCTGTACAAAGGTAACCATATCGTTCACCACAATATGAGAATAAACGAGGTTTTTTGCAAAATAAAATACGCCATGGTCCTTATTGAGGTCTTGCTTGATCCTTGCTTATCGCTGTTTCCGAGTGAGCAAAACGAATATTCGATTTGGGAGCCTCGAATGTGATATCCGTGATGCAGCTTCCATTTTTTGTTGCCTTCCAAATCGTGGCAAAAAGTACCCCAATTATCTGAACGTTGACGTTGGATATCATCATGATGAAATAATGACTGGGATGTGGATCTTTGAAGAAGAGCACAATCACAATAATGTCGAACAGACACGGAAAAACGAAGTTGGTGGTGGCAATCCAGAATAATGTGCCAAGTGGATTTCGATATTGATTATCTGAATTACGTCCAGTATCAGAATGATGCGAGTAACGGGAAGTATGCGATAGGCAATGGGCATCTCTTACTTTTGAATCTTCCACGAAAAAGCTGTAGGGAATACACACTCCCTTCGTTGATTTTCCACAGAAAAAGGGCAGAACAAAGTCTAAAAAGATGTAAAAGTTAAGTTAATGAAACGATTTTCAGTCTGGAAGAGGTATCATACGCGTTATCTACTAGCTGGAGAGACCATTCAATAATTTCTCCCGGCAAGCTTTTGACCATTGGAATGTAATCCGCATTGCTGGATATTGCTTTGCTTCCTTGAAAAATATGGGTAAAGAGGATACAAAAATTGATGAGCCGAGCAATTTTGACAGTGACTAGGAGGGTAATGATACAGCTCCACAAACGTTCGGGTGTCGCATGGCGAGGATAAACGACCAACACACGAAAGAATAGAATACAATCGACGTAGATGCCGAGCGATGCTGCAATAAATGTATAGGCCAGCACTTCTGCGCGGTTAAGCAGATCAAAAGGCTTTAAAATGGCCGTCATCTGTCGTCAAAAATTTCGAAATGGAAAATATATAATTCACGTTCTTGGTCTTGCACAGGTGAATGAAACTTGCCTGGATTGAGAGATACAAGAGACCCATTGTGACGCTCAAGCATATTCCCACCAAGTTGCTAATGAAGATACCTGATCGGCGTAGCGATTTGGACGACGTGTAGAACAGGATCACCATCAGTGGCAGAGAAACACCTAGCCAGACCGCACAAATCATCAATACGTAGAGCTGTGGTTTGATTCCTGAAATGTATGCATTCAAAGCAGCCAGACCAATTCGCTGATCCTGAGGAGTGGTTGAATTAATACCGCTCATAGAGGAATGTCCTGAGTTCAAGAAAAGACCAAAGGTTATAGATGATCCTCGTCGTGATAAAGAAGCCCGACTGCTGATCAGTGATGATTAATAGGCTGATTCTATGGACCGTTTCCTCCGGCGTTTGAGATTGTTTAGATTATGGTGTCGGATGCCCAAGTGATGTCCATCAACAGCTGTAGTAGTCAAACAAAGGTGATGCAACCGGGGTGCCAGGAGCTATCGATGCGGTGCTTGAAACTTGAAGTTGATTTACGAATGCCTGTCTTCCCGTTCTTGCGGCTCTAATTCGAATATCCGGGGTTAAAACAGTGCCTAAATTTCGTTCAAAGGTAAAGTTAAGGACGAGTACACCGGTTGAAGACAGAATAGCAGCTAGAGGATACAGATGAGACACTGACTACGGGAGCTTGCAATGTTTGGATGACAAGTGACCATACAAGTCTCGACAAATAGGAAAGGATGTATAAACTGAAGAAAGCATGGAGTGAGCGTCGGATTGACATCAAGGCTTCATTATCACAAAAGTGGGTTAAGAGTGAACTTTACAACGCATATGATAAAACGATAGGGAAAGCGTGCGAGATGGGAAAGTCATAACGAGAAATAGAGAATAATTACTAATAGTATGCGTAAACGGCGCAGAAGTGTTTAATATCCTGAAAAAACAGGTCAAATCAGATCAGCCAAACGTTGCACGAGTGGCAAACATATGTTTCCGCTGCGACTTGATGGGTAAAGGAATATCATCCTCGCGATCAGTACCCGGTCGTGTAAACGAGAAACTACGCTCGGAATTCAATGGGGTCGGCATAGGGTTCGAACTGGAGCTCGAGGAGGGCCCGGTGCCATTCCTGTCCCTATCTGGCACAGGTGTATGCGACTGCGAGTGTGGTTGATCACCATCCCCGACAACTGGCGAGCGGTGAACGCGAGCACTGGCGCTGTGGAATGCGGGTTGTCGGCTTCGGCTGTGTCGTCCTCCCTCGTTATGGTAATGGTGATCATTGCCGACAGGGGCTGAAATATGGTATTCTTCGTGGTGAGACGAAGAACGATAGCGGTCTGAATCTAGATATCGGCTCTGTGATTCGAGGTAGGACAGTCGTCTCCTAAGTGCATCCACTTCGGCGGAGTGTAGTTGTCGCAATGCCATTATTTCCTCTTTGTCTCTCTGCTCCCTTGCGCGGGCCTCGTCTTTTAAAGCCTTAACCTCGTCCATGATATTGTTGATGGCGAACGAGTCCGATGACGGGATTACAGGGGACATCGACCGGATAGATATGTCTGGGTCAGCAGCTGAGGTGTCCTTAGACTTTCCTTTAACCATGTCCCCGACGAGCGACAGCATCTTAACAGACACGAGGTTGTTCACCAAAAGAGATAGGTTCGATGACATCTCAGCCGCACATGGATCGATGGTCTCGTCCTTTGCAGCATTGAGCGTAGAATCGGTATCCGTCTCGGAACCCCCGCAATGACCTGAGGAGTGAGTGTCAGGCCCATTCCGATTCGCACCAGAACCAATGTCGGTGTCCCGCTGAGTGCCCGACTGGCTGGAAGAAGAGGCGTGCGATTTAGCCGCTGAGTCGTCCTCCACCTGGTCAGTCTGGATTGCAATTTCGCCCATTGCCCGTGGAACGGATTGCACACCCCGACGTAGATCAATACTCCTCTCTTTTTCGCCACTCTCCTTCTCTACACTCATCATCTCTACATCCTCATCTCCACCTTGATTCTTGTCGACAGAATTACGCTCCGTCTGCGTGCTCTGAGATGTCCCCTCAGGAGCACACCCTATATTTCGATCGCAAAACTCCTTATCACTTAACGCCTTCCGTGCTTCCCTCTGTTCCCGTGCCTCTTTCTCCAAAGCTTGCAACCTATCAACAATCCCAACAAGTTCTTCTTTCACGGATAAGAAACGCCCCTCGAAATGCTGGAATCGACCTTCCAACGCCTGTTGGTCAATCGCAGAACCAGAGGCAGGGGCAGTACCTATCGACGGCACAGCGGTGGAAGAGGAGGATGCACTACCGGCATTAATCAACTTCTCACCCTCGTTCCGGCTAGAGGTGACCAGGTTCACCAAGAGTTTCAAAGCCTCGCTAGTGATAAATTCCTGCGAGTTCTCCGGACGATGGGATTCGGCTCCTACAGAAGCCTGAGCAGCACGCTTGTTCCTGGCCGCGGCAGATCGTCCAGGTGGCGGAGGCGGGGGTGCAATCGCTGCCCATTTACCCGTTTGCGCATGCAGCGTGTTTTCAGTATCCGCCTGTTCAGTAGAGGTGTGTCCCGTAGGGGGTAATGTCGATTGCTGAGGAGCCGGTGAGCGGAAAGGCAGGTTAGATTGCGATGCGGATGGAGTTGGTGAAGGTGACCGAGATGAGCCTGATGAAGACGAAGATGAAGAGACTGATGAAGCCCGGCTCTGCTCGGCAGCTTTCCTCGCAGCACGCGCGGCAGCGTGAGCTACCGCACCACCCCGAGGCTTTCCGTCACTAACATAGACATTCACGGTGGCCACACCAGCAATCTGTGAAGCGCGAGTTTGACGGGGTTTCGAACCGGATGGATGAAGAAGCGATGGATGTGGAGCCTTTTTCCCAGATCGACGGGGTTTATTTGTGGAGGGGTTGGAAGCGGAAGACAGCTTGCTCGAGGATGCATTGGCAGAAGGGCTCCTTAATTGACTAAGGGTGACGGAGGAGAAACGGCGAGGAACTGAAGTTTGCAGAGGCATTGAATTTGGGCTACTCGGACGCTCTCCCCTATTGGCGAGAGTGCCATTGTTTGTCACAGACGAAGAATCTACACCAGAACCTATGGGCGGTTGAGATACAGGCCGCGGGCGTGAGACAATGGTCTCCTCAGCCTCTGGATCTAAAGGATTTGCAGGTGGTGTGGGACCGATTGATTGTCTAGGTTCCTGAGATTCATTCCCATTCCCAGATCCTGAAGCTCCTGAAAAATTATTTCTGGCCCATATAGGATTCTTTTCCATGGCCGCCAGCGTACGGGTCAGGGCGACGATATTGTTGACCTTGTGGCGACGATGTGAGGTATCACTGATCATCTCGATTCGAGCGCGTTTCGTAGCACGCTCATTTTCGTCTTCGTCGATAGGGAGGTCTCGAACCCTTTTCGATGGGGCATCCTCTAAATCAGTAGGCCCTGATTGGTGAGTTGTAGGATCGTCGTCATCGTCCCCTACTTCATCGCCTTCAGCATCGAGATCGCTGTCCGCATTTTCTTCCTCTTCCTCTTCTTCTTGTGCCCCCTGTTCGGCTTCATCGTCCATCTCAAATTCTGTAAGCTCTGACTCAGAGCTCCATGATAATTCCTCATCATCGCCAATCCAAGTTAGACGTTCGCCAAAAAGAGACCACTCTCCATCTCCCAGTCTTTCTAAGCCTGCCCGGAACTCAGCAATTGTGATACCATCGGAGACTTCTTGCTCCTTCATTCTGACGCCATTGAGACCTCTTGTGCACCATCTTTTCCAGTCTGAGCAACATTGATATGAGTGGGAAATTGGTTGAATGGCAGATTACACGCACCATGCTTGAGAACGTCCCTATCGTATTCCTTTACACTGAATTTTTGCTCAAACTCCTTCCCAGCTGGAGGGTCATTGCGATACCATGATTTATAAAATCTCGCCAACAATCGATCGAACATAACACATCGCCACCCCTTCTCCATGCCACCAGCAAAAGCCTTGGCGCGTGCTCGTTGGAACAAATTTTCGCATAAACGCGAGAGGTGGTACACATTTGCCCGCTCCTTCTTCCATAGATTTACGTCGTTAAGCTTGCTCAGAGCGATTCCCCAATAATATCTTGCGACGAACATAAGAGGCAGGCGGTAACCGTGTGGAAGGGTGACGACTTCGCCATTAAACATTTTGACGTAGACAAATGGCGCTGAAGGATTGTATTCCCTTGGGGGGATTGAAAATCCTTTCTCCCAAAGTTCGTTGAGCAACTGGTCATGGCTCAATGTACGAACGGTTCGAGCCGTATAACTCCAATCGAGGTCGCCAGACTTGTCCTTTGACCATTGGCCATTGTCGCCTGAGCTGTGTTGCGCTTCCAACAGAGATGCAACCTCAGCGTCCTCGACGTCGTCGGCGAACGACTTCAATCTAGCTTTAGAAGTCATGTGTAGCGATAGTCAAGAAAGTGAAAAACAAAGAAAACAGAACGACTTCACTTGGAACATGTATTGCCCTCGGAACCAAACAAATACAAGCACCAGAGCGACCTTAATGAAATACACACGCCGACAAAGTCCGAACTTGCCTTCCGCCTCCATCTCTTGCATTATCTTGGGCCCGACTCGACTCGCCTTTTAACGAAGTCGTCTACTAGCAGGCATGAAACTGGGTTTATGGGTTTAACGGCTCTTAATGGTACGTCTGTGCTCTTGTCCCTATAGCAGTTGATTCATTTACAAGAATAGACTCATCATTCAAAAATCCAGTTTGACTTCCTCTGTGATGGGCATTTGATTTGACGCCTATGGGACCATGAGTATTGCGACGTCTCACAGCGTTTCACAGCAGAATATCTGCCAAAAATAAGACGGGCGTTGGCTCGTCCTGTGCGACCGTCACACCTATGACAGTAAACAGGTGTATTACCGTGTCAAACCGTGGTTTTGTTCGTGGAGGCACCGGGAAGCCTGTACTTCCAGTCATGTTCCATATGTTCCTGTGAAATATGGTGGTAGCGATAAAATGCCAAGACCAACAAAGAGGTATAAAAGCCTGTGGGATTCTTGGGAGGGAAGCATCATCCTTTCGTTCCATTTCTTCTGTTTCGCTTTTCGCTCTTTTGTTTGGCCCGGTTGCCCATCCACAGTCTTTGATCACTTCGTACAAATCCTCCAGGGAAGGCCTTACATTTGTGCTTATAGCAAGTGAGTATACACACCCATGGTCTACACTGGAACAATGAAGTTGATTTGTATTCTATTTAGACTTCGTCTTTTATTCCATTTCGTCACTTTAAATCATCATCATGTTCGCTAAATTCGCTGCTGCACTTACTGTCGCTATTTCTGTCCTCTCTGCTGGTGTCTCTGCCGCCCCCACGAACACCGATTTAGGTATGACATACTATGTCTATGTCGCTGATCTGCATCACTCAATTCTATCTTTTCTTAGTCGCCCGCGGTGGATTCCACTCCTTCAACGGCTACCAAGGACTCAGTTCCTTCCACAACTTCGACAACTTCTATGGAGCCGATAACTTTGACAATAGCCACTTCAGCGAGAGCTCCATCTCCGTAGTTAAGGAGAAGGAAGTCGTCTGCCACTCGCAGAGCATTACCATCATCCAACAGCGTCTCCTCGTCCTCCAGGAGATGGCCAAGCGGTCAGTGTTTCTCCTCCCAAGCCATACACTTGACTGACCCTCCAACCACTCTCCAGCATCATCTCCGAGCAGATCTGTGAAGTTGAGACTCAAACCGTCGTCTTCGAGCAGTTCCACTCAAGCCTGCACGGCTTCAGCCGCGACCTGCGCCGCTTCTCCGGTCGCAACGTCGGCTACGATTCTGGAATCCTCTCCCACTTCAACGACTTCTACGAGAGCGACGGCTCGCTCAGCGTCAACGACTGGGGATTCTCCGGCCACGACCTCGGCAACTCCTACATCGTCCCCAGCGGCAACAACTGGGACAACAGCCGCTCGTTTGGCTCTGTCGGAAACGCCTACAGGTCCGCCCGCTCTGCTGTCACCAAGTTCTAAGTGGCTCAGGGGTCTCCTTCGTCGTTTTTCGCTTGAGTTCGAGAAGAACCTGATGTTCATGGTACTTCGCTCATAGACTTTATTTATCCCTGTGGCTCTTTCTTTGTTCGAACCTTTTGATGATGATGGTTTTTTGACCATGTTATGGACACCCCTTCGTAGTTCACCTAATATGCATTCATTCGTAACGAATTCCCTAATTTCCTCGAGTTGATTTGTACGGCTCTTGGCTGTTTTTTCATTTTTTTCACCCTTCTTTCTTTACGTACACATTCATCCATTCTGATATCAATGCATTCACTGCTTGGCTATTTACACGCAACGCATACAAAGCAGAAATATTAAGAATTTTTGACTGTGGACCTTGTTATATATGGCTTGTGAAAGCGAAAACAGGATCAGGAAAGTCCGATTGGCATTATTCAGTGAGCCAAAGTCTGACTTTGAGACATGGCCAGGCAGGCGGTGTCGTAGGAGAACGCCGCTCAAACCCACAAAATCCCAGGGTTATCATGTATAATCAATTTCGTTCCCAAAGCAATCGTGTCAATCAAAAACTGGTAAATAAATGGAAAGATTGGACTGAGCAGGGATGTGATTAAGTCTGCGAACTCTCACAACATATCGTATAGTCATAGACGCAAACAAACTAGAATAAAGTATCGAAACTGTGTACAGAGCCGTGTCAATCACTGCCGGTTTTGGGAGTACTGTTTTTTGTCGGCGAAGGATTGACGGAGGAAGATGGAGTGGGTGCTTTCTTTTCATTTTTCTTCTTTTTGGGCGAAGGCTCAGTAGAGGTTTGGTTTGGATTCTGCGCCGCGTAAGAACCACGTTTTGTGACGCAGCGGATTGCTATTTGTCCGAACTTTGTTCTTTGGAGAGATTTGATGAATTTTGATATAAGATTGACGGATTTGATGTGCCATGACGGGCCCGAAGATTTATTGCCATTTAGCTTAATATCGACGGATGAAGGTCTTTCTGGAGTAGGTTTGTTGGGTTGGTGACTAGAAGAATTATGAGGGGGAGTGCTTGAGCCATTGACAGTTTGAGGTCCAGTCGCATGAGAAGCTGAGGCGTGTAGTGTGGCCGTTGAGGATGGGGTAGATGAAACGTCCATTATATGTTTGTTAGTCGAACTTTGACCAGAGCCTTCAGGAGATGGTGAAATAGATCGGTTGAAAAACTGTGGATCCGAGTCCTCGAATTCTCCAATCTGACCATATAATGAATGATGAGGCAGGCTTATGGTCAATATGCTGAATTGATCGGAGAGTTCTGTGCTCACCATCTGAACGTAGGCAGTATACTGCGATCTAAGCTGTGTCCACCTTTTGACAGCTTCTGGATCAGTAAGGCTGTCCAGCTGAAAAGCAAGGGGTTCATTTTTCGAGCTTGAGGAGGGGTCCGTCTCGACTTTGATCCAGTCCCACCACTCTGCGTATTTGGATAGGTATTCGCTGAATTTGACTAAAACGTCGAGATCATCCTTGCGATACTGTGGATAGTCGTCTCTAGCCCTATGACCAGGGTGGTCAGCAGATTTGAGCTGTTCTGTCAATTGGGACATCGTCTATGCAATAAGCAGTAAATATCAACGCAGTTTAGTAGAAAAAATCCATTTACTTACTTCGTAGATGTCGGTGCGCACATTGCGAAAGGCTTGGAATGCGCTGTTTGCATTTTCCCGTGCTTCCCGCGCGAGATCCATCATGCCGACAAGGTATTGTTTAAGATCCTCCTGATCGTCTACGGGGAGCACTTTTGCTAGAAACAGTACCTCTTCGGTTACGGTGAAGCCGCTGTATGCTGCTGATACGCCCATTTGTATGGCAGATACATAATTAGCTGCTTTTGTAGATATCTCCCCAATGAGTGGGTTTGATCTATAGTTTCGTGCAGCAATTTAGAAGGAAGTATGAGCCTATTGGAAAAAATTACGAACGGAGACGGGGGAAGCGTTGTCCATGGTTTGAGGAGGCTTAAAGACTGTTGGGTCGTTTCGGCCAGGCCTTGGAGGTCGTAGTTATGAGGCGTTGAGAGAATAATGTTGGTCCTTGACATTTTAGTGTGAGATTAAAGGTTCAGTTAAGAGCATTGTCCCTGCTGCCTAGAGGCTTGAAGTATCATTACGATTTGATGGCATTGCTGAAGCCTCATGGTTTTCCTGCAGCGACACGACGCTGAGGGTCGTTCTAAAAATAGAGCGAAAACAATCTAGTCGAAGTGCCGGCTTAAATTCGGTTGAAGATCACTTGGAAGTTGCTCGATAAGTCAAGACTTGTCAAGCTGATATGGCGATAGGATCATCATGAGGTGCAGGATATTTTTCTGCCTGGCGGATTTGAATCAGATGGCAGTGCTGGCATTCAAAGTAGAATGAATGAATCTAAGTGTCGAAAGAAGATTTTAGACGCCTGTCAAGAGTTATTCCTTAGTCCTGGAGCATGTTCAAGAAGCCGTAGAGAGAATTCGACGTACTTATATTTATTAGCGCCACCTTTGGTCGGATGAAATGAAAAATGATCTTCGTATCGATTTAGCAGTTGAGGTGGCATATATCTGTAAGTAAAACTTCTTCATTGTTTCCGAGGACAATTTATCTCATACATAGATAATTCGGAACAAGTCGAGTTGTTGGTTTGGGTTCAAATCGTGTGGTGTTGTTCAAAGGACTGCAGCTCGGTGCCAGTTACGATTTTTTGACTAGCTTGAACTTCACGTGCCAGCCAAACAAGGACACATTTAGGGCGACGCGTCTCGCCCTTGCTCGACAGGGATATGATCACTCTGTAAACCCCAATCTCCCATCCGCACATCGCCCTCCCTTTCCATTTTTTTTCTATACTTGTTCTGTATACCAAATAAAAGGAACTCGATATCAAGAATATATGGCACAGCCAACAGCAGCTCAACCACCCAAGCTTGTGCTGGAGGACTTCATCTCCGGAGCGCTTGCGCACACTCCAGCGGAGCTGCATCCGTTCTTTGAGTCGTTCAAGACTCTGTACACACGGAAGTGAGTTGATTATGTACACATGCGCTGAGAAGTTATCGATCGTTTTGATGTTTTGGAAATTAATGATAATGCAGACTATGGCATCAGCTTACACTGAAGCTCTTCGAATTCTTCGACCATCCGTCATCGGGACCTTTCCGACAGCGAGTGTTTGAGTTGTTTGTAAGGGATTTCGAGTCGAAACTGAACCAGCTACGGTTGGCGGAGATGGCTGTTAAAGTAGCGGGTGTGATCGACGGTGAGTGCCCGTATTTTGGTCGGGCGATATGTTCATAGGTTGCTGATCATCTTTATGTTCTTTCTTATGCTATGATCTTTCTTGACTCCCTGAAAAATATTCCTGTGGGTCTGATATGGTGGAATAGCGCCCCAGAACTTCCTCACTGCGCTCCTCTCGCGGATCGACAAGGAGACAGCACCTGAAGCGCACGTCATCTTGCTCACCGCGATCGCAAAAGCGAAGCTACTGTTTGGGGACCAGCAGGGAACGAAGACGGACATCGACGCGGCGCAGAAAATTCTAGACAGCCTAGATAGCGTGGAGAATAGCGTGAACGCGGCGTACTACCGTGTCGCGGCGGATTATTTCAAGGTAAGTCTGTATTATATTGTTGTGGTCAACATAGTTATTGATAGGATGTCGTCGATTATCAGATGAAGGGTGACTTTGCGTCGTATTACAAGAACTCACTGCTTTACCTTGCGTGTGTCGATATTGAGAAGGATATGTCGCCTCAGGAACGATTGGAGAGAGCGCATGACCTTAGCTTGTCGGCGCTGCTTGCAGATACCATTTATAACTTTGGTGAACTGGTACAGCACTTTTTCTTGATCTTTTTTGCTATCATTCCATGTAACGCGCGTCTTTCTTAGCTTCAACACCCAATTTTGGATTCATTAGACGGCACAAATCACGCGTGGTTGAAGAAACTTTTGTTCACCTTCAATGAGGGCAGCATTGGGAAATACGAGGCCCTTGTTCCACTTTTCGCGAGCAAGGTAAGCTTAAATCCAATAATTTTACCTTTTTCTGTCTGTCTGATGTCGGTGAACCGCAAAGCCACCCCTGGCGCAGAACATCGCGTTCCTACAACAAAAGATCTGCCTGATGGCGTTGATCGAATCTGCTTTCAGACGACAGGGAAATAACAGAACAATGTCATTCAAGACAATTGCTGAGGAGACACATTTGCCGATTGAGGACGTTGAATTTTTGGTTATGAGAGCATTGAGGTTAGGCTTTGTTTTTGTTTTGCGATATTCAAAAGAATCTAATATAACTTTTCGTCTGCGTATAGTTTGAAACTTATCAAAGGTTCCATCGACGAGGTTGATCAGAAAGTACTCATCACTTGGGTACAGCCGCGGGTGCTGTCCCGGGAACAGATTGCTGGTTTGTCGAATAGGATCGGAGAGTGGGTTGACAAGTTGAACAAAGTCGCAACCAGACTTGCGTCTGAGGTGCCGCAGACGGCTTAGGGTACGATTATAACCTTCAAGCGTCGTTGGCGGCGTGTACATATATTTAATGAGCATGAGGCGGGGACGCGTGTACATTTTTTTTTCTTTCTCCTCTTCTTTTTTGGCACGTTTCGGCGGACCCTGTTTCAAAGAAGGTATTTGTAGGCGCGTGTGTGATAGTCGGGGTATGTCCGCTAGGCGATATCGCTGCCAAACCCGCTGCCCTACTTTCATGAGAATAATACCGAGGTTTTGTGGATTTGTTCTCTCGCAGATGCCGTTCCCGGATCGCACGACACATCGTTATGTCTGGAAATCCATCTTTTGCCCGTCCCAATGCCGATAGCATCCGACCTGCGCATGTTTGTGGGAGTACACATGTTGGGCAAGGGAAGTTGGATCGCCTCCTATGTTCAGGTGATAATACTTGATTCCAAAGCTTGTTCATAACTTCATGTAGCTTGTAGTTTGTATTCTGTGAAATATCGATTGCAATTAATCAAACCCCAAAGTATCGGCGTAGATATATTTTGTTCTGATTCTAAGCCATCATGAGGCTTGGACTGATGGAGATTATTGTCGCGTGGTCGCCGAGTAAGGAAGGGAGTCAGTCCCCTTCTCAACTGCTACCACTACAACGTGCCCAAACATACGCCTCTTTCCTCACCCAAAACTCGTCCTATTCTCAACATATCCAGCTGCGGCGCGAACGTGGACTCGTAGTTGACAGACAGACACACGCTGGCTATTTCAAACCCGGAATCAAGGGTCTGAATCAGCACCCAGACTTGGAAGGAAGGAGGAAACAGCACAGAAATACATACGTACACGGCACCGCCGCACCCAAGCCTGGCAGCAGCAACGAGGACTCTCTTGCTCTGTTTGGACACACTCTTTTTTTCTCTTTCTTCTCTTCATTCCTATCAGAAACATCTTTCATTCATACTCTTTTCATATCGGATCTTGTCTTGTTCTGTCTTGTGCTTACAACCGACTGGCCTCACACTCCAAACACAGGCGCAGGGATTATCTCATTTCCCCGTGTAGGCTCCCCCCGAGCGAGCAAGCAAAGGAACAAACAAGGCGGGCTGTAATTGTGGGAGAAGAAGAAGAAGAAGAAGGCGCGAGTTATGGCGGCGAGTTATAATTCAAGCACGGTGAGACCGCATGCGGGAAACGGACAGTCGTCGCCTGGGCCCCCTGCACCGGGCCTGCCGTCGACGTCGACGTTCTCGTTCAAGGCCCCGTTCCCTGTGTCCCCTGTGTCGGCGGCCAATGTGACGGCGCTGAAGCACCGCCGGGTGTCGCTGGCCTCGCCCTCGTCGCCTCGTATTGTCAAGCCATGGAGCTTCAGAGACGAAATGGGGTTACAGCCACAGGCTTCGGAGGATGCGAGTGTTACGACGGCGGCGGGGAAGGCTACGTCAGCTAATACCGCTGCGAGTTCGCCGTTGGCAGGATCACCTTCAGAGACGACGACGCCGCCCACCGACGGGCTGCCGGAGAAGAAGGGCAAGATGCGGAAGATTGACCCGACGCAGAACAGCGACGACTCGGCTTTGGTTCTGGAGAAGAAACCTAGGAAGAAATGGTCTTCGGAGGAGACGCAGATGCTGGTTGACGGGTGCAATAAGGTGAGTTCATGTTATATGCTTTCCTCCCTTGTGTTCGTATTCAACGGAATCCAAGCATGGCGTTGGAAACTGGAAAACTATTCTACAAGACCCTGAATTCACATTTCATGATCGCTCAGCCGTGGATCTTAAAGACAGGCACGCTTTATTTTTTAATGACTAACATATGACGCTTACAATGTATTGGGGCTGTAGATTCCGGACCTACTTCCCTGATGCATACAAGAAACACTACCCGAATGCACGCACACACCTTTCCAGCAAGATTCGTTCGACCTTTGCGGATGGAACCTCCCTCTTCGAGAAAACACGCAGTAAGCGGAGGAGGCCATTCACAGAGGCGGAGGACCGCGCACTGAAGGCAGGCTATGAGAAACACGGCACGACGTGGGCGACGATTGTCAAAGACCCGATCTTCCAGGAGCAGAACCGGCGCTCGACAGATCTGCGTGACCGGTTCCGCAATGCTTTCCCGATGCTCTATCAAGCGGCGGGGTACAAACCGCGCACGGCGGCAGCGAGCAAGAAGCGGGATAAGGATAATTTGGATGGTGCGCCGCAGGTTATGAGGGCGGCCGATGATCAGCTGGCGACCGCTGGACCGGTGAGGAGTCGAAGGAGGGCGCATACGAGTCAGGGGCTCCTGAGAGGCGGTACGAAGAGTGTCCCACAGAGCACGGCGTGTTCGGAGGATGAGGACAGTTCGGGAGGGGAGGAGGAGAGCGAGAGCTCGCGAAGGGTGTTTAAGACTCCACCGTTGCCAGTGTTTGTGGATGGAAATCATGATTTTAGGGCGGGGTCGAAGATGAAAAGGCCCGTGAAGGGTACTACGTCTGTCAGTGCGCCGGTGATTTCGACTTCGGGGTCTGCTTCTTCAAATACAACTGCCCCATCGACTACTACGTCGGCTCCTGTCTCCCAACCGACTGAATACAATGATGGACCTGAGGATGAGGACATGGATCTCGTGCTCGTCGATACGGACCCGCTGAACATCCCCGACTTCCTCCCGAATCATACACATTCCGACATGGAGACCTGGTCGTCTGGACTCAACACTCCAACTCACTCGTCTACAGCTGCATGGTCCACAGCCGCTGCGTCACCGACTTCTAGCCACGTCTCAGACTTTTTCTTGACCGGCAATGCCACGAGCAACAGTGCATCAAGCGCCTCGTCACCTTTCATCCACAGACGTACTGACATTCCCGGCTCGCACAACATGGGAAACATGATCGGGAAGAGCGCTTGGGGCACCAACGACTGGTTCTCGCCTAATCCGCGGCTGGACAGCGGAAACGGCGGGAACGCAAGCAGCAGCGCCTCGTCATCGTCGTACATCGACGCCTCGAGCTTCTCGCCCGCCTCGCCATTCTCCTTCCACCCGCATCTGAACCACGACGTGCTCGACCGGTACGACCTCTTCCCACCGTACATGCCCGACAGCAACTCGTCGGAGGTGGGGCACGGCGACGCGCACACGACGTTTTCGGGCGAGTTTGGGCTCGGGCTGGGCCTGGGCGGTGCGAGCGGCACGTCGAAGGGGTACCATTCGCAGATTGCGGGCGACCTCATCTCGGGCGGCGCGCGTATGCACCAGCAGCCGTCGTCGTTCGCCGCCGCGTTTCTCCCGCTGTCGCTCTCGTCGGGGGCGGCATATGGGGGTGCTGGGGCTGGGTTCGGCGGCGCGGGGCAGAACGGGGAGATTTCAGGGTTGGGGCTGGAGGGTATTCATCCGATGCAGTTGCATGGACATGGACATGGACACGGGCATTCGCACTCGACGAGTTTGGCGGCGATTGATGAGCTTGGGCTGACGGGTATTTCGTTGAACGACCGTGTGGATTCGAGCTCCGGTGCGTCGACTGCGTCTGGAAATGGGGGCGATGCGATGGATGATGGAAGGAGAGATGGGGTCGGAGGTGCAGGTACTGGGAATAACGATGACGAGCAAGATGCTGTTATGATGGAGATGGCGTTTGGGATCCCGCATTCACCGGAAAAGGCACAACTTCAGCAGCAGCAGCAGCAGCAGCAGATGAGGAGTCTCCAGGAAGAGGAGGAGGCTAATTCGGTTGATTTGGACAACTCGCTCAGCTCGGATTCGTTTGGGCTGGATGATCTTGTGGATATGAATGAGCTCCATACAACGCCACCAGCCACACCCGTGTTGACGCAGCCGCGGCCGATGAGGCGGGCCTCTGGGACGATGATGCACAGTTTCGATAGCCCACTTACAGGAGGCGGTGGTGGTGGTGGTGGACATCACGCAAGATCCATCTCCGTCCCACCCTCTGAGGCGCGAAACGTGTTTCTCGGCGGCGGAATACCGATGTCGATGGACGATGTCGGCCTGCACAGTATGCATGCCCCCGTAGATCTGCAGCAACAACAGTTGGCCGAGTCTGCACGGACGCTGCACGCGTTTTTCAACCCGCATCTGTCGTCTCCTGTCAGTGGCAACGGCCATGGACATGGACTTATCGCGCAACAGAGGCATAAGGCGTCGGAGCCGATGAGGTTGGCCAATAGCACTGGTTCGATGCAGCCGCCCATGTCGCCGGTTCTGCGACAGCAGCAGAATGGTAGTGTTCAGCAGCAGATTCAACAACAACAGCAACAACAACAGCAGCAGCAACAACAACATCATCAGCAACAGCAACAACATCATCAGCAACAGCAACAGCAACAACAGGCTACGGGTTCTGTGTATACGAACAACCTCCTTTCGCCATCGTCCCCGTCAATTCTTTCGCCATCATCAAATTCTGCATCCGCCGCCGCCGCTCATCAAGAGCATGGCATTGGCATTGGCCACTCCGTCCATATGAATATGAACGAACAGAACCTCAATAACGAAATATGGCGGAATGTCTTCCCATACAACTTATCGTTCCTAGATCTGCACACGGATTACACGCATGCCCCGGGCCATCATCATTCTCAGTACGGTGCGCTGAACAACCACCATGGCTTAGGCGGTGGGCTAGATGTGACGCTAGAGGATTATTCAGAAGCAAGACAAGGTCTAGCGTTAGATCTGGCTCAAACGGCTGTGTCGTCCTCGTCGTCTCTGTTCGGTGCTAACGGTGCCGGCTTTGGAAGCTTCAATATGAACCTGGGCGCGTCGCTGAGAGGGTTCAACCCCTCCCCTGTGGGAACGATCAGGCAGCGCGGTATGGGTAGGGAGAAAACGCCGATCCCTGCACGGTTCGTGGCGCCTTCGCAGACGGTGTCCACTGTAAACGGGGAGCTCAGCGAGTTGGGGATCGTAGGTGCGACTGTTGATGGGCACGGTGGTGCCGAGGATGGTGGAGGGGGTTCGAACAAGGACGGGACTATTAGGAGTCGTAAACAACCACACCGCTCGGGAAATGGGACTCTTGGGAGATCAATGAGCCATCATAGGGGCCAGAGCCAGAGCGCTGTCTGTCCACAGGACCTCATGCTTCGCAGCGACAATAAGAGAAAGAGGGCGAGTTGGGATGGAGGTATAGCTTGAACGTTTTAAAATTTTCTATGTTTTCTTTTTATTCCGTTGATCGTTTTTCGTCTCTTTTCTATGTTTTCTTCTTATACTTTAAGATCGTTTCACAACTTGTGTCGATCAGGTTATGCTTTTTTGCCCGGTCACTCTATCTCTATCAAACTATTGTTAGCTTTTTTACACACTTTTTTTTCTTATTCTGCTCTATCCGTAATACCCCTCATCCTCCTACTTTATCATCTCGTATCTCTCTATTTTCTGAACCTTTCAAGCTCTTTATTTCTAACTCTCGGATTTTTTGATCACATTTGTGATCTCCCACTGCGTCTATACATTCTTCTCTGTAACCATTCGATTTTCCAATACCCATTATTTTTTCTCTTAAGCGTTATTTCTCCGATTCGACAACGTACTCTTGAATTTCGTCAATCATGGTTATAACGTCTAATGGTATTGCACAACACCCCTTAATCCCAAAGTAAAACTGAAATAATTTCTATCTGACATGGCAAATAGTGTTCTAAATCCTTTGTGGATTTTACATGGCAGCTTTGCCTCGAGGTTCGTATGGGATCAATAGAGCCAGAGATCCAGAGAAGATGATCAAAGCTCCTGCGATGTACACAGGGACGGATGTTGTAATATCGGCGTACAATGCGATGATGGGTGCCTGGTATGAAAGAAGGAAGGTGTGTATTTAGAATTTGTCGAACTTGTTCTAGAAAACCATCACGTACGATGAGCCCGAACACTCTGGTCGCTGCTGCTGTCAGACCGTTGCCTGTGCCTCGATCTTTGCCAGGGAAGATCTCGGGGGAGATGGCATACAGAATACCGTACATGACCTGTCAGTTTCAAGACGGCAAGGGGGGGATATTTAAGCTTCGTGGGATACGGTAAAGTGTGGATGGGACTTACGTTGCTGAAGAATGAGTAACCACAGTTCCACCCCAAAAGTGCGTTCGAGGTTCGTGCAGTGGTGGTGGCGAAGAGGAAGGCACCAGTAAGAGCTTATGAGGAGTTATTTAATCTTCATGGATACATGGATGGGGTAGTGGATTGTGAGTTACCTGCGGATACGGCCAAGGCACCTCGTCGTCCCAGTTGGGGGATCTCGACGAGCCATGTGGCGAAGAACGCAGCGGGGATACCTACGACACTCAAAATGAAGGACTATGCATAATTGATACAATTATCCGTAAGTAAATATTCGCCTGGCACTCATTCAGGGAGCACGTACGTTGCGATAAGTGATGTTGAGGGTTGCATCGTCGAAATGTGCCCCTTTGCTGTTCAATCTGTCATTTATTCAGTTAGTAAGTAACCATACACCCAGAGGATTTCAAGAAGAGTGAGTACTTACAGGAAAGATAGGAAATTGTTGTACAAAGTCGAAGCAAGGCCAATTATACCTGCAAATGCATTAGTCAAAGCTGGTTATAGAACATCAAATATCAAAGAACACCAGACGCACCCCATACGGATATCAACAGAGATGTAGAATAAGCAATTTTCCTCGTCCGGAATAGAGATTTGATATGTCCCAGAGTAAAGTCGGAAGTGCGGGTCAACGACAACTTTTTACCTTCAGCCTTCGTTTCCTGTTGTTTGTCGGAGAACTCCCCGCCACCGACAGCCGCAAGTTGGTCGACGGTCAATGTGCTCGTTGTGCCGTTATACGCAGCTATCTTGTGTATGATCATCACTGCCTCCGCATCACGTCCTTTGCCGATGAGGTACCGTGGACTTTCAGCGAGCTCGAAGACGAAAAAACGAATGGCCCAGAGGAGGAGGGTGAGCCCACCGAGGGTGAAAAGCAAATAGCGCCAGCCCATGTTAGCTGAACGGGTACATGGTGGAGATGTGGGCGTTGCCACGGGGCAAGAAAAGTTTGCTATGAGTGGCCAGGCGAGCTAGGAGAGAAAAAGCGATGGGTGAGCGTAATTTATTAGAGATAACGAAGTTATATCTTACAAGGTTGACGACGAGCTGTCCGAGGCACCAGAATATGGACATGAATGTGAGGAGGAATTGGCGGGATGCAGGAACGAAGTCTGGTTCGGCAAAGGTTAACGAAGTCATCATTTTTTACCGCGATTACCGTAGGGTTGCGAATTACTGACCTAAAAAGACCGCTGAATCTATAGGTAGATTACCTGCAAGTTAAATTTGCGATATTGAGCTTCATATGAATATGCGAGGTGCGATACAAAATTTACCTCCAACTCCTACGCCCATGACGGCGAGCAACGACGCCAAGGTGATAAAATTCGACGCGCCTCCTGCGGCTAGACCGAATACACCAGCAAGGAGCAATGTAATGTTGAAGCACCATCTGCAGATATGGAAAAATTACGTGGCATGCAAGTGAGATGGTCCGAGAGAAACGTGTCAATTCCAGGTCTGGAAGATGGATCGAGCGAGTACGAACCGTCTTCCCCAAACGTCGCAACCTAGACCCCAGAATACAGCCCCCACAAGAAGGCCTGCGTTTACAGCAAGACTGAGGAATGGGGGATTGAATCCGAACTCGTCGACTACGGGTGTCAAGATCAGGCCTGTTATTAGCTATAAAATTGTGTTGAGATAGGCATGAAAATAAAGATCGTGTGAGTCACTGTGTAAATAGTCGAATTGAGGTCGGACGACATACCGGCCATACGCTATCGCTGTTGCACGAAACAACGATTGTCAATTGAGTCCATGTTTGCAGGGGTATGTTAGGTGAATTCTTACGCAAACCACCCGAAGCCGGATACGAGGAATAGCATGTACTTGGAGAGAAGGATGAGAATTAGCTTTCAAAACGTCCTCAACATTCAGTTCAAACCTGAAGTGACGCACCTGATATTTGCCCATCCCAATCTCTTCAATTGCCCGGTTCAGAATCAACGTTTTGGCATAATACACTGGCTCCAAAGCGTCATCTTGGTACAAATTCTCAGTAGAGCTGTACGTCGTATGTGAATCTTTTTCTGCCATATCGATTGGGGATTTTTCATCATGGATGTCGTCAGAGGCGTTACCCCTTGTCTTGGAGGTTGTATCGTCGAGGGTCGTCATGTCAGGTCAGTGAAAGGGTGGGCTTCTAGAGAGGGGCAAAGCGGAACTGGAAGGGTGATTAGATGTTATATACCCCACCAGCTCCTCGTGAACGAAAATAGGCACATTGGATTTTACATACGGATTCTGGAATCTTCATTTGGGTTAGGCGAGGCGTGGATTGTTGCATCCGGATTGGCTTCTATCTTGGCCCATCCCTCCACGTCGGATCAGGAACTTTCGCACCGTTTGTCAGATAAGTGACTGGGTGAATCGAAGCGGTCATGGCATGTAGGTAATGGCCTACACGATGGGCACCTAACTGTCATGTGGCTATCTAACATGTTAGCTAGGTTGTTGCCATAATATTGTACTATGTTAATTGTCATGTAATTGTCATGTTAACTGTCATGTTTTTTGGGTCACACTCTACCTTGTCACTCAAGACCCAGTAAGTCTCTGTGAACCGTGAATAGTCTTCAAGTCCCAAACTGGCAGTTACATAACCGGTCGACTTGGGGACAATAGTGCTACTCAATTCTCTTTTTTACGATGTTGTTTAATTTTTAAAACCATGTGGAACAGTTTAGCTGACGTTCTTGGTAGTAAAATTCATGTGGTATATACTGTTGGTGTGCTTTTCTGAGTTTGAATGAGCTTAAAAGCGGCCAACATGCCGACCGCAGCAACGGCGTAGTCAAGGAGCTTTGACGCGTCGAAACGCGTCTTTATTTCGCGGCGCGTCTCCTCTTTGCGCGCGTTTTCAGCTATGTTTTCCAATGCCTGGCAAGGTGCGCATTCTGTCAACGATCACACCCATCTATAGAAAGCCTCTCAGCCTGTAATCGACGTGATTTCCAATCTTAGTTTGCGAGATGTGAGAACATGGTTGCGACTATTTGCTGGTCGACCGTTTTTGCATCGTTAATGAGGAAAATTGCCATTTTTTCCCAGGAAGTGAGATTCTTGTCCTTATTTTGCTGATATCTAGTAGGTGCATGCTGTCTCTCTAACGCGCGAGTACGCGCCATATTGGAAGAAATTGATATGAATAGGGGGATTCTAGCGAGCATGATTAATACCTTTGAGAACGGCCGTTCGGCATGGGTATTGATGGATTCAAATACCGCCATGATGTGCACCACATGAATTTTATTGTCAATAAATCTTGAAATTTAATTGCAACTTGATCAATCAAAAAAATTCAGACAAATTACTGTTTTCTTAAGCCAATGCCCCTAGTGTTTAATATTGGCCAGGTGGTGCAGTGTTAATATATACACTCTACATGTCCTTTCATTTTTCCCCCAAGTCAACCGGATATGTATCTACTGGACCCCATGGTCTTGAGTGACAAGACAGAGTGTGACTCAAAAAACATGACAGTTAACCAACAGTTAACATGACAATTACATGACAATTAACATAGTACAATATTATGGCAACAACCTAGCTAACATGTTAGATAGCCACATGACAGTTAGGTGCCCATCGTGCTAGTAACGACCAATAAGCAGCCGCTATGTCTTGGGCGGTGTGTAAGCTTTTGCAACGTGACTGAACTTTTGAGAGCGAAGTTTGCAGAACATGAAGGCACATTGAAAGGGGTATAAAAACTCTCCGGACAATTTTCTTCACCGGAGTGTAATTTACAAATTTACATATGGTATTATGTAGGGATTTGTATCGCCCGGGATTTCATTCAGTATGAGCTCTCTAACTGCAAGTATCCTTCTGAGCTTGGATTCAACCCCGTGATGAAACATAGGAGCAGGAAGAGTATAATGATAAATAGGTCGAGAAACGGCGATAGTTTACATTGGAGTATGCAAAGCCTCCCGATCTCATTTTGTGACTACAGTGGAAGTTGCAGTTACAGCTTTTTGTTCCCTTTCGCGCTTCTCCCGTCTGCGCTTGACGTCCCAGTTGTAAAGGCGCGCGGTATTGACTTCCATGATCGTGAGTTGCTCTCGTAGAAATTCGAGGTCTTCGATCGTGTTGTCCAGACTTGTCTGTGCAGCGTCTAGTTTGGACTTTAATAGAGTGATGGCTGCTGGAATTTTGTAGGACAGCATGACGTTGGCCTGAAAGTTTATTGATGTGAGATCGAAATGCGCAATGTGCTGTGGAAATGCAGACGTACCCCTAGCCATAGATATACAGTATCCGTATCTTCGAGCTCAGCTTCAGCGTATAACGTGTCGTTTAGCTCGAATGTCGTGGTAAGAGGTTTCGCAGCATCGCCCTCTTCTTCATCATCAAGATCGTCGAGGTCGTCCTCGTCGTCTTTGGCTTTACTTTTGCCCTCCTGGAACGATAGTTGATCGTCATCAACAATCAATATCACGAGTTAAAATAGATACATACTCTTCGTTCTTGAAGATATTCAACCATGTCCAACGTCTTGCGAATATCCGGGATTTTCTGCTCAAGGCTCGCGCGTCGCTGGGTTAGGCTGGAGTCCATGAATCGGTACTTGCTGAGCTTCCGGAAGGAAATCATGTTTCATTGAGGTGATAAATTAACATAGTTCGAGAAAACGCGTACGCCAGTGCATCTTGGAAGACTTTCATCGTTGACTCGATGCTGGCGTCAGGGCTGCCTATGTATTCTTCGACATCTGCCTGTTTTGTAAGTTTTTTAATCAGTTGCAAACATGGGTTATAGATTGAACATCCTCACAATAAAGGGCGCTTTTGGAATTCCTCTAGGATTTTTCTCGTCTGAGAAAACTGTTTTAGGTTTCGCGGTAGCCATTGAACTCGCCGAGACTGAGGTGGTGTGCAGCTGATTCAGGACGATTGATAGCACGCGCGTGGGCAGACGGCGATACCCGATCGGAGTCTAAAATAGGGTCAAGCGTATAAATTCCGTGCATTTTTTCTTCTGAACAAATCTCCCAGGTCCGTATTTTGTTGTTCTCCTTCTGTTTGGTTTTTTCCATAGCTAATCGCCATTAAAGACGTCTGTGTCGATGTCTCGCCTCATTATCAAAAATTTACCGGTGTATGTGACGCCAGCGAGACTCCGGGAGCACTTTGAGCAGAAGGGAGGCCCAGGCGGGACCCTCACCGATGTGAAAGTCTCTTCAAAGTCAGATGGCACGTCAAGACGTTTTGGATTCGTTGGATTCAAGTCGGAGGCAGAAGCACAGAAGGCGCAGAAATGGTTTGACAGGACGTTTATTGATTCGACAAGAATTAATGTTAGCTTTTCTGAGGTGCGCTTTTTTTCTCTTTATATATTGTATAGTTGCTCAATATCCAACAGGGTGCAGCAGACGCTCCTAGACCCCGGAAACGACAGCGCCTGGACCCCTCAACATCATACTCCGATTCCACTACTCCATCGTCAGTCACAAAAGACCAGAAGTCACCTATGAAGAGCGACAAGAACCGTGAGGAATTCATGAAACTCATGGAGAAGAAGAAAGGGCCTGCATGGGCGAATGAGGCCGCTACTCCTGTTCCGATTATGCCAGCTGAGCCTACGCCTTCAGTTGTACCTGCCCCCGAAGATGCCGAGGCTCAAGGTACCATGTCAGACATAGAGTGGATGCGCCAGAGAATGTCTGCTGCTGTCGTTGACGAAGTTGTTGAGGAGAGAGTCTTTGAACAAGACGAAGAGGATGGGGGAAAGCCTGTCAATGCAATTGAATCTCAAAAGGTAGGTGTTCGCATGAGTTGTTTCTCTGTGAAGGTTTTTGTCTAATTTTATTTCCATTTCGAAGCAGGGCACTCAACCTGCGACCGCCGATGCTTCTAAACCCGTTGACCCAACTAAAGAAACTATTCTCCAGACAGCGCGACTTTTTGTCCGTAACTTGGCTTTTTCATGTACTGACGAAGAGCTTAGAGAGCTATTCGAACCCTTTGGACAAATATCTCAGGTGAGACTCGGTTTATTTCTGTTCGTCCTCCTTTTGCGTACGCAATTTCGACAAGATGACACATAAATAGGGACATCAGACCTTCGGGAATGTTGATCCTTGTGGAATACCGATAGTAGAAATTTATTCTGATCCTTTCCTATTCTCTTCTACTTTTATGCATCGAACTCGCTCGCTAACTCATTATTTTCCTTCTAGGTAAACATTCTTTTCCATTCTTTTTGCTTTCCAAGATGCATAAACCAAATAGGGACATCAGACCTTCGGGCATGTTGATCCTTTGGGAAAACCGATAGTAGAAATATTTCTGATTTTTTTTTGATGATTATGATTATTCTTCAACGACATTTCTAATCATATTCTATCTTTCTTTAGATACACACTCCTCGCGACCCAACTACGAAGCAGCATAAAGGACTCGCTTATGTCACTTTCGCTAAACCCACTGATGCCCTAGCCGCCTACGAGGCTCTTGACAAGAGATCGTTCCAGGGGCGTCTGCTCCACATCCTTGCGGCTGTTGATAGGAAGGGAAAGCCAGAGGTACAAGAGGGTGAAGGTCATAAAAAGAGTTTAAAGGAAGAGAAAAACCAGAAGAGGAAGGCGATGGCGGGACAGGAGTTTAACTGGAGCATGTTGTACATGAATGTACGTAGCTTTCTAGCTTATACAATTTTTGTAACACATTCCAATAAAATTTCTTTTTGTCCATTTCTTTTTTCTCTAGAGTGATGCTGTTGCTTCTTCAATCGCCGCACGAATGAATATCGATAAATCGGAGATCTTGAATCCAGAAAGTGGGGATAATGCCGCTGTGAAGCTGGCTCTCGCCGAAACACATATCATCCAGGAAACAAAGTCGTACCTCGAGTCTCAAGGTGTATTGCTATCTGCATTCAGTTCTAAAGCACGTTCAGATACGACGATCCTGGTCAAGAACATTCCTTACGGGACGTCTGAAGAGCAGATTAGAGAGATGTTTGAGCCTCATGGCGAACTTGCCCGCGTGCTGATTCCTCCTGCTGGGACGATGGCCGTGGTGGACTTTGAGAAACCGGATGAGGCGGCGAAAGCATTCAGGGCGGTTGCGTATAGACGGCTCGGGAACTCGGTGGTGTATCTCGAGAAAGGCCCGCTAGGGATGTTCATAGAGGGATTCGTGCCACCTACCAAAGGCACAGCATCGGCACCTACGACAACAGCTGCACACGCCGTGCGCATTCCAGAACAAGTGGGAGCAGCAGACGATACGGACGATGTGGAAGAACCGTCGATCGCAGGCGGGTCAACGTTGTACGTCAAGAACTTGGCATTCTCCACGACGCAGGAACGGCTCGTAAAGGTGTTTTCACATCTGCCTTCGTTCTCCTTTGCGCGGGTGCAGACAAAGCCGGATCCCAAACGGCCGGATGGGCGTCTCAGCATGGGATATGGGTTCTTGGGCTTCAAGGATCCCGAGAGCGCCAAGAAGGCTCTTAAGAGTGTACAAGGGTTTGTGCTAGATGGTCATGCGCTGCATGTCTCCTTCGCTGGTAGAGGTGCGGAAGAGGCTGAGGCTGAAAAGAAAGGCAAGGTCGATGCAGGGAAGAGCAGGACGACGAAGATGATTGTGAAGAATGTGCCATTCGAGGCGACGAAGAAGGACATGCGGGATCTGTTTGGGTGCGTTTCTTTTCATTATTATTCATTTTTGCTAGACTCAATTCCTTTTCTAGTGCTCATGGTCATCTCAAATCTGTGCGCCTTCCGAAGAAATTCGACTCGCGCTCACGCGGCTTTGCATTCCTCGAGTTTGTGTCACGGCATGAAGCTGAGAATGCGTACAATACGCTTCGTCATACCCATTTCCTCGGACGACATTTGGTTCTGGAGTGGGCCGAGGAGGCAGAGCAGGACATCGAGGTGCTCAGGAAGAAAGCTGGTGTTGGCTATGGCGGTGGAAAGGCCATGCCTGGACAAAAGCGCAAACTGGATATGGGTAGGAACGACGAGGAGGATGTCGAAGCGTTGGAGTAGTTTTCGACATCGAGGATTTTTTTCTTTCTCTGTTTGAAATAAATGTAAGAAAACTGGTAGCGAGCTCAGTCGTTGTTCGAGCAGAACGACTGAGGTTCGAAGAGAACGAAAGCACACATTTTGTATGCGTGCACTATTACTGTACATACATAATAAGAACTATGAAACAAGGAGTAAAGCTGCAGTAGAACTGCGGAGAAATAACAAAGGAATCAATGGCAAGAGCGCCCGAGAATGAACAGAACAAAAGGTAAACTATAAAATTGTGCTGCTTTCTTTGGTTCTTTACAAACAAGTTTGTGGTTCGCTGTTCGCTGTTCAATAATCAATGTTTGCGCCTCAAGGCTCGCGGTTCGCGGTTCGACGTTCAAGCTTCAAGGTTCGGCGAACCTTACAGTTTGCGGACGGGACTTTCTGCTTGCATCAGACCTTGGAAATATGTTTCTAATAAATTATACACCGCTAAATAAACAATGACATTATTCCCCTTTGTATTCTTGACCCATGAAGAATCCTTTCTTTCAGATGAAGAACATCGCCTGCCGATTTAGGTACAGAAGTACCGAATCACGAGAATTTCTATGAAGATAAATAAGGACACAATAGAAGTAACGAATCATGAGAATTTCTGTGCAGATAAATAGGACACAATCTTCGAACTTTCGATATCCTTTCGCAGTCCACTACCACTCTCGACTAAAAACTATGCCCACCAAGCCAAAGCTCACCCCTCTGTGCCATAACCCTGCCTGTATGAGAATTGGTTCAAACGCTGACGGGGAACCACTTCTCAAATGTAGTGGATGTAAAAATGTATTCTACTGCGTACGTGTCCCTATAGTCTATACCCAGCGGCGATCAAAGTGCGAGCTGAATATATTTCCTATAACAGAACCGGGAATGTCAAGCTTCGGCCTGGAAAGATCACAAAAAGCATTGCGGTCCTCGGCCAAATGCCATGTCCAAAAAGGAGGAAAAGGCCCAGCTCAAGGAATCACAATCTCTCCTCGAGTTCTACAAGTTGCACAAGGACACGATAGCGTCCTGCACACTTGGCGCCTTTTGCATTACCCTTGATCGGCCTACCACTCGAAACCTCCGAGAAATGCTCGTCATTCAAGTTGTACCAAACCCGGCGTCCACACGCCCTGAGACGGCTTTTCGAGTAACAGATGCAAAGATCATGTCGCTGGATTCACCAGAAACCATCGAACACTTTGGTCAAAGCCAGTGCGAGCATTTTCGGAAGTACCTGGTAGAGGTTGCAAAGATGAATGAACGGGTAGGCAATATTGGCGGTTTCATGGTAGTCTTGGAGACGAACTCTATCAAATATTATGAGCCCGTCTCCTTCAAACGACCGCCAGTGTTGTTGCCATCTTCGAACCCGGATGACATTCCTCTGCGTTTAACTTGGAGGCAGAGCTTGATACGAACTTTGAACAGCGGTAGAATTGATTTTTGAGTTGGTTTTGTACCTATTTTACAGTTTTTAATGTCCTCCGCTCTAGTAATGCCATGTTCTTTTGACGCTTCTGGCAATTTGGTGATCATGTTGGGTGGTGGGCATGTGTTGCTCGTCGTCGTGAAGACACAGATTCCCGAAACGGGAAATAACAAAAAAATGGAGACGAAAGGGAGAGATTATCGTTTCTTGCAAACCACAAGGTACAAATGGAGTCGTTGAATCGTTCTAAAAAGGTTGCTGTTGTGCGCCTTTATTCTGTTTCTTGACCAACCTGATATATGCATAATGTGCTCTTTCTATGCTCATTGCTCTCAATTCATACCTAGTTCATCCTACGAACGTGGTACGGCAAAATTGATTTTTCGAGGTGGCCACATTCTCCTGTGTTTGACTGCTTTTGCGACGGGAGAAGGAAAGATGTCATAATCAGTTAGTTCGGCAATGCCATGCCTAAGGAAGTGAAGAATTAAAAGGGACTTCAAAATATATGGACCATACGATGACTTAGAAGACTTACTCCCTCCATATGTGTTCATTCAGGGTAGTACTGCTCCCTGTCTTTCTGCAATGGGGGCAAACCATAGAAGTTAGAGTTTTTCCTTGTCTGCGACCGTTGTCGTCGTCTATGCACCTTCTTGATACAATCTCCTCGTCTCCACTAAGCAATTTTCTCGCAACCCCGTTCAACCTTTTCGTTGACTTTCTCTTTTTCTTCGGTAGGCTCTCTGCATTCGAGTCATCCACATTGGAGTCGGTAGCCTGTCGCGACCGCTTTGTTGGGGCTGATGTTTAAGAGTTTTTAATGGTAATTGGTAGAGCTTCGCATTTACGCAGTGTAGGCATCTCGAGAAGAAAGACTAGAGGGATTTTATAACTAACTTTACAGCTGCTTTCATATGGATAGGCCTAACGTAAGTCGGACTTGAATTTCTGGGTAACCGAGTTACATAGGGAATGCTCCTATCTTGAATTTATTTCAAACCATGGTACGATTTTGCACCAAACCGTCGACATACCTTACAGTTTGAGAAGGATATGGCTCTAAGAATGGTCGTATCGATGTTAGTTCTGATAGATCGACTTTTAGTAATTACTCATCGACGATTTTGCTATGTTTCGCAATCATATTTCCTAATCTCGGCTCCAGATGTTCCGGAGAGTTCCGGCGGAGAACGAAATCAGAGTCAAATTTTCTGAATAAAACCGTTGCAAATGACACCATCTTCAAGCATCTTCCCCATCAAGTTCGTCGAATTTTTTGCCTTCGACTCAAAATAGGACTAAAGGTGCCCAAACTCTCGCTGGGGGAGATCGCGCGATATAACGGGTGGGTACGAGACTAAATGTTTCTTGGGTTTGCCGTCTTCAAATTTGATCTCCGCTTAGTAAAATTCATTTTTCGTGTACTTATGTGTAAATTTTATTGGCTGATGTCGGAAAATTATGCAGCCATGCCCACAATGTCGGGGTGCACTCACAATTGGCTGCAAAGCTTTTATCCACTCAGAAAGTCCTTTACCCATGGTCAGCGTTTCCGATGAGGTGTATCCGACCTGAGGCTCCTGTTCAACTAATTTGTCTTGCTTGACACTGAATTTTGGGAAGATTACACTGATCACCCTTTTCCATCAACGGGTGCCAGTGTGCAAATCATGGAGGATAAAGGGTCTGTTCTATATGTTTTTTCCTCCCCTTCTCCTCACATTTGTGTTCTTAGACACCAAAAAGCTTTCTCTAAAGCCGACTTCTCCGCATGTGGTACGCCAATCCGCTGTTGGGTTCCCGTGGACGCACGCTATCTCCTTTGCACAGCAACGCGTGTGATTCTGCACCAGCACTCGAGGAGTGCTCGTGTCAGAATCAGCGTTATCAGATGGATAACGATCTTTCGAAGCTTCGCTGTCTTCTGCAGACACGGTTGGGCCTGTACAGATTGTGCCAAAAAGCGTAAATAGTTGGAAAACCGACACTCTCGGGCACAGCAACGGTGACACATGTCGTGCGTGGACGTGATAGAAGTCCTGAGCAGCATGCGTCGACGTTCTTCAATTATTTTCCTTTTTGAGCATAATGGTATGTTTTATAAAGGACCGTGCTGCAGCCTTGAACCACTAACAACCTCATTCTTTCCTTTGCAGCATTCTCCCAGGTGAGTCGATCTCGCACTACGATCAACATCACAGAGCTCATCGCTGGATGCAGAATACGGGGTGCAGTTCAGTCCACACGGATGATCTGCAGGTGAGCTTTCACGACATTGCGTCGATCCGCGCATTCGCTGACTCGTTCAATTACCTTAGGCTGCATGCTGCATATTCATCCTCCTCGTCAACGAGTGGAGGATGTCTGCTACCTGGCGCAATAGCTGGGTAGCAAAGCCAGTTGGTTGCGCAACGCGACCAATTGGACGTTTCGTGCTGACCTGCCTCTAATCGAGGCAAAGACATGCAGACGACGGAGCGGCGCCAATTAGCCGCCGCTCCTCGTCGACGTTTGGAAATGTGAGTGGTTGATTCTAAATCGATTGCCTCTTGGTCTGACATATTCATAGGCTACTGCTATGCCGTTTATATGCCCACATGATATGCTCAAAACAACAGTCCCGTTATCGTCTAACTCGACGAGGGACATGGTCCTATTGCTTGATGCTCGATGTCTTGATACCTGAATTACTGGCCTGCAGCCGCTCCATTCGGAGATAGCTGGGCGAACGCTGTCTGGTCTGCACTTGGTCTCTTGGTCTCTTGGTCTCGTTTGTCTGTGTCTCGATATTTGTCCCTGCCTGCAGCCGCTCCTCCAAACGGAGATTGCTGGGCAAAGCTGCTCGTTCCCACATCTACTCGATCTTGTCGCTCCTTTGAAAAGCGAGGGAGCGGCCGGACGGTAAAGGCTGCCTACCGCATCACCGCGGCCGCAGCAGTAATTTTTTTCTCCAAGAGTGGAGGGGTTCCGACCTCCATCGTGCATGCCTTGTCGTGGCCTTGGAGCTTGAACACTTTTCATTGGTTGCATTGATTGTGACCCGTGGAAGTTGACCAAATGCACACAAAAAAAAATAGGAATTGGTAAGATCATATAGTCATTGTGTAGTTTTATAATTATGTGCTTTTGTATCTAATCTCACCTTCAATGAATATAACTCTACATTTATTCACCTAAATCGTGATTTGTGTCGAACAATTTTTTCACTTGAAAGATTAAAATTTATTAGTGGTTTCAACGCATGCTGGACCAGCCGAGTTCAAGATTGAGTATGTGGTCCTCTCTTTGGAACAAAATATTGACTATGATACTAACAGCTCAATCGTTGATGTTTAAGACCCCCTGTTGGTTTCCTTAACATAAGTCACCAAGAAAAGCCACAGCCAGTGCGGACGACTATCATAGACGGGATAAAAATAGAACATGGTAAATAGACAGAAAGTACATGTACCTCAGAGCAGCTGGGTAGTGGGCCGTTGGTGGGCCGTGGCAATAGTTTTCTACAGAGAGATGTATCAACTCTGAATATCCCGGAGCAGAAGATTACGACTTCAGAAATTGGTTCAAGATTCAACATACGGGTGGGTTGAAGTTTCCGACTAAGTCACAGACTATGCCAACACTTACTCTGACTCATAGTCGAGAATCCAACTAAGTGGACTAAATCTTAGCAGAAGATGACAGTCAAGTCGACCAACTCGACTACGAGGAACTTTGTACCCGCGACTATGACAGTGTTGCAACAGGTTGCAACGGCAATCATTGATATTTACCAGCTATGCATGCTTGGGCAATAGATCCTCCTTGCATTTATGGTTACAGCCACATACATATTTTCTAACGTAAATACACCATTATGGGGGTTGATATAGGGATTTTACCAGTGTCATCGTGTATCCTAGAATAGAGCGACGGACCTTGATGGATTGGTTCATCCTCAGAAATCAATAAGCGAGAGAACGCAGCGGGGACGATTGGGGTGGGAAAAAGGTGCGCCATGCCACCCAGGGCTGTCAATCGCTTCGATTGTTCGACTTGGTCACGTTGCAACGCGGATAGGGGGAAAAGTGCGGGATTGGAAACCCATCCGCGATAAGTTTGCCGGACAATGAAAGGCATCTTTACCAAATATAGAAGGTTCTAATTATACCCAAATTGGCATGTTTTAAGAGTCCTCGTCCTGTATACCTTCCTGTTGCATATTCAAATCAAAAAAATCGTTTCAAGGTGCTATAAACAAATTATTGTAACAGATTATGCGGCAAAATACGCGAGAAACGCGATCCAAGTGACCCCTACAGAAATGCGTACAAGCCCTTTATTTGTCTATATTTTTCCGTTGCCATGGTGTCACTACCCAATACCTACTATAACAAGATATAAGTCAATCCACGCAAAATGGTTGGATTGGCATCGGATTGCTAGTCCCCAATTTTATATAAAACTTCGCTCACACCGAATGGATACGCCACTACCATCCGCCTTTTCAAAGCCTCTTTGCAATCGACATATTCAGAGCTCTCTCAGCCAGCCGCGTCTTATAAACCGTTTCATTCACAATTGAACTCCACATTCACATTCACACAATTGCAATGTCGGCTCCTATCGCATCGACCAGCTCTTCTTCCAACTTTGATCTCGAGGCACAGAGTCCAGTATCCCCAGTTCCAGTCCTAACACACTCCACATGGACTGCACCCCCCATGCGCATGCTCGATCCCACAGACGAGCAGTTCGGATACACATTCTCTACACATGACAGCCGCCACGACGAACGTCGTCAAAGCCTCTCAGACGTACCACCACCATACGCAGAAGAATCTGCCATCCCTCTCCCCGAATACACACTGCACGCGCCCGAGCCCGTTACGCTCGCCATGTTCCTTTTCAAATTCGGGTTCTGTATGTCACTTTTCTTTATCTTTCCGTCTGGTGTTCAATAACTTACCTCTTTCTTTCGTAGTATTCCCACCATTCTGGCTCTTTGGCGCTTTCATCCTCCTCTCTCCACTCCGCGAGCCCTCACAGCCGTCCTCAGACGAGGACACACCCGCATGGATGCCCGAAAAGACAGAAGAAGAACGCAGAGAAATCATCGCCACCATCCGCACCACCGAGCTCAAATGGGCCAGACGATGCCTGTGCGCGTTCTGCATCCTCACCGTGCTGGCTGTTGGCGGCGGCATTACGGCCTGGGCTATCCTTCGCCGCTCATGAGAATCAGTTTCTACACACCTTCGCTTTTCAATCGGACCTCTTTTTTGCTTTCGACTTCACCTTCGCCTTCGCTTTCTCCACGGAAATTGTATTTGTATCGCCTACCTTATGACATATCTAGAGCTTACGACCAAAATAATGCTTTAACCCCCTTGGAAAGGGAGAACGAAATGTATCCAATAGAGAACGAACATTTATCATTATCAATATCTCATTCTTGTTGCATTTTATCTCAAGTGTGAATAAGGAACGACATCATGATGGTAACCTACAGCCTAAGCTATCAAGCAGGAGAGAACACTGTAAGAACCAAGGCTAAATGGGTTGGAATAGTTTGCAACTCTGTGCTACACTTCGCCAAGAAGTGAGAAAGTGATTTTATTTAAACCAGGACTCTTTGAGGGTCATTTGAGATGTCAAGAACAGAACGTAAATTAAGCAGGCACTAAATGGGAGTGTACTACACAGATGTCAGAATATTAGCTAGTGGGTGAAAGCACGAAGAATGCCCGTTCTACGCTTTTATGTGCGAGAAATATCCACGCTCACCAGGTAGTTCCAAACGGACATTTGAAAGCGAGTTTAATCGCGCAATGATAATTCGAGATGCAAAACTGCTTATTATAGGGAGGGTGGGTGAAAAGAACGACGGGCAAAGGTGCTATAGCAGGCTTTCCTTCGCAATAGGGGTTCTGACCAGTGAAGGAGGTGACACGGAGGAGAAACACGTACCACCTCATTCATTCGCTCAAAGACTATGTTCTTGCCGATCGCCTCATGCCTCGTTTTACTATAGAACCGCAATTTTCAAGTGGATAAGAACTTCACACAGGTGGCTTGTGTGCATGATTTTATAAGTCCTGCTCATAACCCATTCACCTTCTGAATATATCACAATCGCCCTGATGTCGGAAAACCATCCAGATTTAGGTCTGCAGAAAAATACGCGTCGTGGATGGTTGGGAATCTGAATCCATCAGAGGATTGGCGTGTTATCGGAGAAATTGCTTTCAGTGAGAAGTTTGGTGTTAGAGAGCAGAGAAAAGTACCTTAATATTTGTCCGAAAAACAAGGACAGGCAATTTCCTGTTTGTTTTTGACATTATCTTTCTGGCAAATTCGTATCGGCCCAGCGTTGTATCTTCGAGCGCGACTTGCCATGAAGTCCTTTATTGTCTCCGCCCAGGCCCCAGTGGCACATCACGCGCACGGCCTCCCATCGCTTGGAGTGGCACAGTTGGTTGAAATTGCTCTTGAACTTGAACCACGACAAGGTGGTCTTCTAGAATCAGCCTGGTCTTTCCTCCAAGATGCCTACACTGCGTAATCGCAAAGCTGTACCTTCTGCCGTTGAACATTCAGCGTCAGCCGTGAAAAGTACTAGAGACGCGACGAAGCGGTCGCGAACTATGGACTCCAATGTTGACGACGACGGTGAAGAGAGCCCACCGAAGAAGAAGAAGAGAAAGGTGCCCAAGAAGTCGGTAGCGAAGGCAAAAACTGTGGAGAACTCTCTGGGTGGCCTCCCAGTAGAGATATGGGCATTTGAGGTCAGAAACTCCTATTCGTAAACGTGCAGATTCTTACCCACTCCATCAGATCTGCACAGATTTAGAACCAAAGGATTTATGGCACTTATCTTGCACTTCGAAGCATTTTCGACGTATTCTGAAGAGCTCAGACTTAGCGCCGACTCTATGGAAAGCCTCGAGGGCATTAATCGGAATGCCAGATTGTCCATCTGATTTGACAGATATCCAGTATACGAATTTAGCATTTGGTGAGAGTTGTCAGGTCGGCATTCCTAAACTTTAACAAGTTTGCTATCTAATTACCTTCTCCTACAGTACTGTCGAAAGTTCATTGGCGAAGACAACAGACGACCACTCACCCTTTTCGCGGCAAGAATTCGAGCTTGCGTGCCATGTATAAGATCTAGGTATGTATCTTTTAAACAATCATCACCGTGTCTGTCTCCTGATTATGTCATTAGATTCGTAATGGTTGAGGGCCCCGGTCAGGTCTCAATGGATCCGCGGGTACAGAAGAAATGCCCGAAGATACTGGTCCCGTACCTGCCCAGCGTTCTCTTGTCTTACAGAAACTATGGTGAACCGTTTGGAGTCCCGGTAATTACTTGTAGCTGACGGTATCCAGAGAAAAAAATGTACTATTCAGTTGCAACAGGGGAAACTTGGACGAGAGAATGTGCCGCGGCGGAAAATCAGGCGAAATGGATGAAGGAAAAAATTGAAGAATTGAAATATATAGAAGAGGTATGTAAGCCTGACATCTTTGTCGGTACACCTTGTACTCACTTAAAACACATTAAGCATAGCGCCACATACAAAGATTGGGACGCCAAACAAAGGCATAATAATTTGTTTCGTCGTCGCCTGGCAAGGTGCGGAGATCTTCTACATCCATATTCCAGGACTCTAACGCCTTTGGAATAATTTATAGGGTCATCGCCCAAATCAAATCGCTAGGATGGACATCCGAGCTCTCTAAGATGAGCAGAGAAAATTACCAAAATTTTCTCAAATCACCCCGAATTGTTGATGCATGCAAAAATAACTCAATGACTGATACTAGTACGCGATATCTACCGAACTACTTTGAAAGTATTAATCTAGATTTAATTCAGTGCTAAATGACATGGGGGCGTTTATCAATACATCGATGACCCAGTATCGCACGCTAAGACTGTGCGCCAATCGCAAGGCTTTACTGGGAAACCGACTGCCAATATTATCCGAGGTTACCAAAGAATGTGCGGCGCGATATTCACTGGACACTCCGACTCCTTCTGCAGCTGAATTGTTGAAGGTACAGCTGGTGCGAGACCTAATAGACGACACATCATTGGAACCTTTCACTTCGGCGCACCTCGATCCCCTGCGCCTCAACTACGCAGAAATCTCCCTGGATTGGCGGACTCGCACGGAAGGGAAGCTTGTCAGCATGATCAAATCGGCTTGTGGCACCGAGTATAAGTTTGACGAAAGCAGCGTGCTTCGACTGGCGACAACCATTTTCTCATGCACAAAGTGCAAAGACAGCCACAGTGTAACCAAAGATAATTTCTGGTATCCCCAAGTCCTGGCTCATTACCATTCTATTCCATTTGATCAAAATCGTCGCGCCGAAGAGGATCTTGTCGAATTGGAACGTCGATCACTTGAGATTCGTACTGGGAGCACGTTTTGGAACGACGACAACGATATATTTTTTAACAAAGATTATATGCAAGCCATGGCTGACATTCTCGAGCATTTTGGATTTGATCCGGCGGTGACTACCTCTGAGGAAATGGACGCAGCTGATCCAATATTCGAATGCGTATTTTGCAACTGCTCGCACAGAGGACGTTACGTTTTAAGGTGGAACATGTTGGTAAGTTTAGACAAGATTTGATGACTTTACAGGTCTCACGCGGGGGCTTGTAGGCACGACATCAATGGGGACACAAGCGCCACTTTAGGACTGGTAAAATTCCGCTCACATATGAACTGCTGAGTGGGAACGACGAGATCGCAGCGAAGAGGCGCTTAGACGAGGACAATGGTCGCAGACAAGCAAACACTCTCGATTCTATGGTTTGCTCGCATTGTAGAAAAATAGGGAGCAGTACCATGATTGCCGAACACGCCTGGCAGGAGTAAGTCATGTATGATGTATCCATTTCGAAATCCCTTCTAACTCTCTTTACTTTTTAGGCATGGCATTGCCGAGCTCGCCGATTCTGACATGTTGCCTTCTCCCGCAGCAAAGACAATCAACCACAGTAGAATGTGGCCACCTCAAAAAATTAATTATGCCGTATCACGTTGGGCTCCAACAGTTTAGTTTTTGTTTGAATTGTTTTTACAAACTAACAGGAAACGGTTAAAAAAACTTGTTTAGAAATAAGCTTTGGAATGGCTTCGTTTAACATTACGTTGTGTTTTAGCCTGGGACCAGTGACCAGTCCAATGTTCAACGTTCAACGCCAACGACTTGTAAGGTAATGTGAGACCGTTAACTTGTCTGTCAATCAACCATGAATAGAACTTTACACCACTACCAAAACAAACACCTTCGTGGGTATGGTGGAACCGGGCAGTACTCATAACTCGAACTCGGTACTCTATATTCAGACATAACTAAGTTTACGTGAATATTACCATCGGCTTAGAGCAACGAAATTCAAGTACAGAACTAATTAACAAACAAATTTCTTGAAAGCTCCGCTTATTAGTCTCGGGTCTCTCACAGAACGAGACTAGGCCGTTGCTACGCACGGCAGTTACGAGTCCCGTCATCAATTTTTTTTGTAATTTCTAAGAAACTAGCAGTGTACCCGTGCTTTGCACAGAAAGTTGGGCTGCAATTTAAAGTGTTACCATATTTTTCAGGCCCAATTACAGTGTTTTTCAGCCTCGATTACAACATTTTCAGGCATATTTCGAATTTTTGGGTGATCAAAAAAGCAATGTCAGTTTGATTATATTGATGTATTATAGGAGGTGCATATTCCAGGTCATTATAATATAGTCATATTTTTAACTGACTTGAAGACAAAGATTGGACTGCAAAGAATGAAACTATTGATGTTCAAGCGGTAGGTAGCTACATAAACATGCAAGCCGTGAATATTTGAATGCTAGGGCGATGATTATGATGTAAGTATTAACAAATGTCAAAATACTAACTAATGCAACACTTTGGACTTTCTGGGTGCTCCCATTAATATTGTCCTTTTGACCGATTAACAAGCACTACAGTTAACATATGTGTTCTCTAAATTTCAATCGGAGACTCTCGGAATTTGCATATTCCGGATAAATCATGTGACTACATTATGGAACCTCAAACCTCCTATCAAACTTTCCATCCATCACGCTCTCTTATATCATTTACCATAACTCTACCCTCAGCTCAAATTGATAAATATATCGTGAACTCTTTTGAATAACCCGAACTTCTCAGTAGTTTTACGTCGCGATCCATCCCGGTTCTGATGAATTGGGACATCTGAGTGCACACGTCTCACTTGTAAAGAAAATGGGAGACCTTCAAAGTACATCCGCCCAACTGAATCACGTATTTTAAATGAAAACATGACGTACGTATTTTGAGGTATATAAAGTGGTGTTTCGCATCCGTTCATCCAACTCAAACCTCTGTCCGCTTCTTTGAACTTCAGGACCTCGCACACACATTTTTCACAATGGGTATGTCTTCTTACTTTCTTTACGCTGTAATTCATTTGGCTTCGAAATTGTTGACGATATCTTCTCATAGGTATCGGTAACACTATGAAAAACATGCTCAGCAGCGATACCAGCCCGTCGGACGAGCGTCCAGGGGTGGATATGCAAGGCAGCGACCCATCCTCGAATGCCGACACGCGTTTGACCAGGGAGTCTAGCCGCCTTACCAATTCTAACCGCGCTACCCATGGTCCTGCCCACAAGCTTCCTTCTGGAACCGGCCCTGGGACTTCCGGGAAGCCTAGTAACGTAGCTTCTGAGCTCGCCATGCAACAGGACGCGGAACGCGCTAAGGTTCATGGTATCTCTGGATACGGAACCGACGCTGCTGCCGCGGTAGGAGGCGATCTGTCCGGTACTCATCAATCTCAGAGTACGATTTCATTCTTCTTATATGATAGTTCCCCTACTGACTATCATTAGCTCGAATGATGGATGCAGGGACATCCTCTGGCGGCGGTACTGGTCTCGGATCATCATCGAAGCGCACCACGCTTGAATCGTACAGCCAAGAGGCTACCGAGGGTCGAGCTCCTGTTCCAGTCACTCGTACTGTTGTAACAGAGTCGACATACGAACGTATGTACATGGTATTTTTATGTCTAATCAACATCAATAACCATCTTTCTAGGTGGACGTCCTTCGAGTGACAAAGATTACATGTACCGCGAACGTGAATACGATGTTGATCGTGAGATTGGTCATACGGGAGGCATGTATTCCCCGTATCGTTCTGTTACTTTTGCTCATGATCTTCGCAGTCTTGTCTGGAGATCATGTGTTTGGGCACAATAAAAACAGTCCGAAGGACTCTATGCCCACTGCTAATGCAGAGGAGGACACGAACCAACTTCAACGTACGTCTCAATACAAGTCCTGTCACAATGTGTAACTTATCTATGTGCAGCGGTCACTCATGAACGGGTCCGCCACATTGAGACAGAGGAAATTTCACGAGTTAAGGATCGCGAGCGCCATAGTATGTTCGATTCATCGTTTTGCCTTGAACGTTTTGCTAAAAGTATATCTTTCCGAAAGTTCATCATATTCAACATCACACTCAGCCCATTGTTGCGGCTGAGGAGTTGGAAGAACAACACAAATCTTTCGTAAGTACCCTTAGTACGTATGCGCACTGGCAGAGTCTTGATTGAATTCTTTCAGATTCACCCCGTCACTCACGTCCGCGAAAAACATGCTAACAAGGTCGAGGATAACACCTTGTTCGAAGGACAAGTCAACCAATTCCACGACACTTTGGTATGTCTCTTATTGGCCATTCGTTTTTCGTGATATTCATCAACACACCATCAAGATGCACTCTTCGAAGGAAAGGACCATTATTGACAAAGGTACCACTGTAAATGAGACGGTTCATCATCACGTCCATCACGTCATCCAGCCCGTTATCGAAAAAGAAAGTGAGTGTCATACATTACACCAGGATCATTCGTTGTTGCGCTGACACTTTCTTTCTAGCCATCGACAGGCAACATATTCACACCACCATCCCCATTCATGAAGTTACCCACGAAGCTCCCGTCGTGCATCAGTCTCAGACCCATGCACCTGTGCCGATGGAACACTTTTTGCAGAGGGGTGGTACTCTGCATGGTGCCATCAGCCAGGAAGAGATATCAAGGAAGGTGCTTCACACTGGCCAGTGCACCCGCGAAGTGGAGGGAATCGCCGAGACCATGGAACGTGATTTGAATCTCAAGCAGGTCTGTTCTTCCGATATACTGCGTGATGATGCCTGGTGACTGAAAATGTACCACATAGGATACACGAGGAGCTCATACTCACTCTGTTACTGAAGATGCTGAGCTGGCTGCGAAGAAGGCAGCCGCAAAACGTCAGGCCTCCACTAACGTTGACCAACCAACGACTACCACGACTGCTCGCTCCAGAAACTAAATCTTACTCCACTCCAAGCGGGCGATATAATAATCTCGGTCTTGTAATTTTTTCCTTGCTTGTAGACGTGTTTGCCGCATTGTGTATTTGTACAACACTCCGATTCATTTGTGTAATACTATCGATTTTGTAATAATGTGTATCTTTGTAATCTATTCTGATGCGTAAGGTTATGGTACATGAATGACGATTAAACATTCAGAGGTGTTATCAACATACGCAAAGGCTGCTGAATGAGCTTGTAAAAACAGATTAAACTAAATTAGCGGAGTCTAGATGGGCCAGCAACCACATTGGTTGTAGCACTATTAGGTGCATGATTGAGTGCACGAGTAATAGACGCTGAAACGTTATCAGCCATTGTAACATCGTGGACCTCGTCTATCGAGGGATCAAAGGGTAAAGCGACAGATGGAGGTAGAAGATATTCCAGATCCTCAAACATGTGAGGGAATAATATCGAAAGCATATCGTCAATTTTGTGGATGAAGTCTCCTCGTTGCTGTCCCTTGCGCCTTTCTGGATTATCGACATCTTGTTCGTTGTCTTGATTGAACGGCGACACATTCACAGTACCATGAGAATTTTCCTTGGTATATAATGATAGCCCTTTTCGAGCAGCGAGGTCGAGAATGTTGCGTTCAATTGTACCTATATCGAATGATATGAGTAACGGAGATGTAGAAACTTAAACAATAAACGGATCTACCTTCCGCATAGTAGCAGTAAACTAGAAGGGAGATGGCAAGGTCAGAAATGGCATATGCATTCCGGTAAAAATCGAAACATCACCTTCTGTGGGTCGCGTTTGGCCAAGGCGGTCAATCCGTGCAATAGCTATAATTATATAGTCATAATGGGTAAAAAGATCCATAAATTTGAACTGAAAATCATTCATATACCTTGAATCTCGAAACTGTGGTGAACTACACTCTCAAGAAGGAATACCCGAGATGCACAAGTGACATTCAAACCAGCATTTTCTCGCTCTCTTGATATGATATTAGCATATGTTGGCTCAGATTTAAAGAGGCGAATGAAGCTCACCCATGTAGCAAAAGAACAAGAATATCAGGATCCGCCGCAAACTTCTCGGCGGCATTTTTTGAACCCTGATCTATTCTCAAGCATGGTATCCCATTTTCCGAGAATGCCCGTTCGACAACTAGAATAAAGCATATCAGAAATGTACCAAATAAGACCTTGTATTGAATGAAGCCCTGACTATGTAATGAATCGGCCCAAGCCGAAAACACTATGCTTTTGGCACCTGGGTCGATGTGCTTGATATATGATATATGCCGAATCAGTGTTTGAATCTTGCTTCCGAAATCGCCATAGGTCTCCATAGTTTGAATATCTTTGAAAATGGCTGGATCTATTCACCTCGTATGAGCTGTGAGCTGCATTATAACCGGATAGACATACCAATTCTGTTGTACTCAATCTGTCGGCGAGATTGAGGGGCGGGCTCTCCCAATACTGGCTGAGGAGGAGGTTCGATCTGTGCAGCATTCACTGTAAATCGTTGCACGCTATCTGGGTTGATAGCCACGCTAGACAAGAGAGACCATGATGAGCACGAGGAGTTACGCAGTAAACAATTGACTCACCGACAAACAGGACATGTTTTGCCCTCTTTTCGTAGTAACCATGCTCGCATACATCCTTCACAGAAAACGTGCGCACTGGTAGGCATATTAAAATCACAGATATTGAACTACAACTGAGAAGAAAGTACTTACCATTGCGTAATAAATCCTCTGATGAATTCACTTCGACAGAGAATGCATGTTTTGTCATCTTCATCCATTATACCTTCATCTTGATTTTTTGCGAGGTTATCAAGGTATCGCTGCCGTGCACGCGTAGTATTGATTTTTGCTTCCAACTCGTTTTTCTCCGTGACGCACGCCAGGCCTGCGTCCGCCGCTGAAGCTTCTTCCCACTCAACATCAGCCACCGAGTCTGAAATTTCCTGCAATTGCCGGAAGTAGAGAATCCTTTGATTGAATGCTTTTCTGAGAAGGGCCAGGTCCGCATCAAGCTTTTCGTGCAAGGAATCTGACACGAAGAATAAGTTGACCTATACCATGATGAAAAATATGTCAACTTTACTCTGCTCAGAAATAAAGCGTCGCAATTTATCGATAGCTTCCCTAACAATAACTTTTTCCGGGTTGTTTTCTTGTAATATCTTCACAGCAACGCCGTTTAGATCAATAAGAATCTAAACAAATAGTTAGTTAACAACAGAAGGAATAGAAAAATCGCGACTCACGCTCTTCACAGACCTCCCATCTAGACGAATCAATATATCCTTGCGTTGAGAAGATAGCTCCTCATGCAACACCTCGTGCTCTGGCTTGATATCTAGACCTTCAGGGACGTCCAACGCTTCAGCAGCAGCGGTGGCTGCCTTCAACGCAGCTTTAGTTTGGCGCACTTGTTTTTCACGGACTTCATGTGCCGCCAACAACGTGCGCTCATTGACGAGAGCTTCTCTGCGGTCGGATAAAATGGCAGCATATGCCTGCAGGTACGTTTCAGCCTCACCTTGGTCATCCAGAGTGCGCTGATACTCTTGACCATCGACGTCGTCTTCTGCGCCCCCTGGATTCAAGGGCTTCGTTAACAACTCCATGATGTGGGTTCTCCATTCCCACGTAAGATCAGACTGGTCATTGAGAACTTCATCCACGATGGTGTTAGCTTCTTCCATCTACGAAGTACTGGAATGAGTATCATCATCGCAAATTTAAGTTGGCATGAACATACCAAATCTGTAGACCTAATTCCTCCCTTGCCCAGCAAGGGGAGATCGATAATTAAATCATTTAGAGTCACAGTAGGCTTCAAATTCGGTCCGTTGAGCATACTCATCGCTTTGGCAGCTTCATTTTCAGTTACTACAAAAACATCGATAAACTTTTAGCTAATCGATATGCCGGTAAAATGATGCACAAAAATATACCTTTTAGAAGCTGACGCCGCAACTGTTCTGCAGCCTGATAGGCTGCGTCCTCGTCGTTGGATCGTCCCAGGACATGATAAACATCACCCTGTAGGAACTTGACCCTATGGAGTAGTACATACCCCTCGCGCAGGCGGCTCTTCAGCGTTCTGCGTTTCACGCGGTGTTCTTCTCCCGCTGGTGTCTTAGGAAGACCTTTTTCCTCCGGATCTTCGTCTTCCCCGCCATCATCTTCACGACCGTCTGCACTATCGCGAGCCTTTCCCTTTCCTTTTTCGTTCGGCTCACCAGCTTCAGCTGAGACTTCCCGTTGTTGGCGCAGTTGAGCGGCTTCTTCTATCAAGATCTTGCCTTTCGCGTCATGTTTCGTCAAGGCATCTTTGATTTCTTCCAGGTGTTTGTTGGTATCTTCCTCGACAAGAACCAGAGTTCTCAGTGCGTTTTGTTGGTGATTAGGAACCGTGTCGTCTTTCTGTTGCAGTTGTGCGTAACGGATCATAAGCTGGATCTATGAAAACAAGATTGAGAATAGAAACAATGACAATATACAACAAGTTTAGCATACTTTGGCTTTCCAATCTTCCATTAGATTTTTCCAGTTCTGGTCTCTCATCGACTTACAAAGATCCTGTTAGGAACGCCTTTTGATCGTGACATAAAGTTCCATACCTGAAGGACAGCATCGATGGTCTTCAGAGCGCCCGGTTTATAGAGACCATCTCCCCGTTTCTGTAATTGACCAACCTACATAGAAGATCCTTGAATGAAAATGCACAGAAAAAGAATAGAAAGTGGTGTATACTTGAGGATGTGTACAGATCCCACGCAACCGACGAATAGCAGATCGTAGGAGATTTCCATTAACCTGCCAGCCCTCGGTAGCGGCAATTCCTCTCGCATCAAGACCCAATTGCTGTAAGATTGCCTCAAGGGTCTGGTCGTAAACCTGGAGTGCGCATCAAGTTGAACAATGTAAGAAAAGATCGAGATGTACTCAGAGGCCGCAAAATGGCTCACATGTTGCTCAACTCGACCTAAGTCAATCCCAACAAGGTATCGCGTTTGTTGAGGAATCGTCAATTCGGATGTCACGCAGGACTTCATTGTCCTACAGTATGCACGCATCAGAAGTTGTTTATTGAGTTGAAAATGTGAGCATACCTAATTCCATAATGCTTCAAAAAAGCCGCGAAGTCTTTGGCGAACCCCGGTTTCAAAAGTCTATTCCAAAGGCGTAGATCGCCAACAAGTTGATCGATGCGCAAAAATCTTGAAAACACACACATTAACATCGAGGGAAGGCGGTATCAGGATACAAACGACGTACTTGAGAACATGAATAAGGTCCGACATCTGCGATTTAGCCGGTGTGCCTGAGACGGCCAAAGAGGATAGGCGGGGTATAAGAGACACCATCTCACTAGATGTGTTCAAAATTCAACGATGTTATCAATGACAAGGGAGAAAGCATGACTTACGCAGCCTGTCCACCACCAACCATTTGAACCTCATCCATAACTACGCGCTTCCACTCAACCATGACCAGAGGGCTCCTAAGCCGCGAAGATGTATGATAAGACGCCTCTTCTCTTTTCGGTCTGTCTGGCGGAGGACGCGCGACGTGAATCTCGCTCCTCAGCACATTATATGTGGTAATTACCACATCAAATTGGTGCACGTACTCACACCACTCGAGGACTTCACCGTCATCACTTCGCGAATTTGACCCGTCCTCTTCAACATTCCGTGCTTTGGATTTGCCTTTTTTCTTGGGCCTTGATTCTAATTCTACCTTCTTGAATCGTTCAAGGCCCCACTTTGTTTTACTGATGGGGACTTTAACTTTGGTCCATCCGTCGTACATAAGAACTTTGAGAGAGGGTGCATGGTTTGCCAACTCTGTCTTCCACTGCGATGCCAACGAAGGAGGAGTAACAATCAAAGTGCTCTACAGAACAATAATTAAGCACACAATATAGCGAATAGGAAAAAAGGTTACTTTGATGGCTTTGACATCAAGATGCCCATCGGGATCCCACCGTGTCAAACTAGGATTCCAGTCCTTAGGGGCTGGGTTGAGAAGCATCAAAGCAATGGTTTCTACAGTCTTACCCAACCCCGGTTCCTCTGCCAACATTGCACCGTGTATCGTAGGCAACTCGGGAGCTTCTTCTGCTAGCTCACCACTCAAGCGATTGTAATACCAAGTTCGTTCACCATCTTTAACCTCACTCCAAAACGAAAATTGGCCAGAAGACTCCTGTGGGACGAGTTTGCCGTCAGAAGTGACTGATATGCCTTCTCGTTCTAAAAGCCAGGCAACACTACGGAGTTGGAAAGGAAGCAATGTGGAAGAGAGGGCAACCGGTTGCATGGCCTTGGTCGCCTCCGGAGATGGTAACGGCGGAGCAGGTCCCATCGTAGAATAAAATGAGGACACTGTCATGGTTTTGCCACCGGAGTCATGCATATCGTCATAGACCCAAGCTGCGGTTAAAAATCGTCGCCGAGCATCCTGACGCGAGTGCACATCTTTCTTGCTGACGCGTTTAGATGAAAACGGTTTCATAATTGCAGGGAGAACGATTGATGCCGTATACTCTAGCTGCAAAGAAAAGAAAAAAGATTCTGATGGAGGCAGTACTTTCAACTTGGCTTCGAGGTGCGACCTCCCCATCAGTTGCAGTGTCCGGATGGCAAGTAGAAGATCAACGGCCGATTCAGACTGAATGTCGTGAGAGTTGGCGTCGATACGAAGGGAAGGAGTGATAAGCAACCATTCCCCTTTTCCGGATACGATAACTACATGTTCACCGTCTTGGGTAATCCTGACAATTCCCAAATCGAGGCTGGACCCATTCAATGCCAGCAGAGCCGCCTGCAGTTCATCATCCTCTCTGTTCCAAATGTCGAGGGAGACTGGGTCTGGTCTAGCAAACCCAATATCCTGGGTCAAGTCACTATCATAGTGTATATTCAAGAGATGATGCAAAATAGGTGCCATCTCACCATGGTGAGGCATATCTTGGGACCGCAGTGAAGAGATCGTTGGATAGCTGACCGTGACACGATATTGCTGAGTACTCTCCTCTGTGTTACTGGTCAAATTTGCAGAATTTCTTGCCCGTTTTGATTCCCTTTCTTCTTGTTCTATATCGTTGGATGCTTTTCGTTTACCCTTCAGATCACGACCGGGTAGCAAATTGGCAGTGCCATCGTGGATCAACCTCGTCAACAGCGTAACATTGACATTGGGCACAAAGGCATCATTCTGGTTGGTTGGATATGTTCGAACGCATAGCTGATGATTGGATACAATCTCGCGCATCGAATGCGTATGATTTATGTTAGAATCGTTGGTAATAAGTATGGTGATGGCATGAAATAAAGCTGGAAGTCGGTTCAAAAAAGAATTATTGCGGTCTTCGGAGCCGTAAATTCTTTTCACACAATCACGTGTTAATGTTGATGTCAGTGACACGGCGGGCAAAAGTGCTGACTAGTCAGCCTGGGAGTTGGTCTGACCAGTCACCTGACCAGTGTGCTGACTAGTCACCTGACTAGTCATGTAGCTGTCACGCATTTATTGTCACGCTGCTAAGTTTCTGTAATTCCGCTCATTGATTGTAGAACAGAGGATTTCTTTTCTATGCCCCAGAGACTTACACAGGGCGGGCGTCGTGTACCTTCTAAACAACGTCGGGTGACCATGCACAAGTACTCTGAAAGCGTGATTAGTTATCCATTTGTTTGAATAATGACTGAATTTCAACCAAACACAAGAAATATCCAATTCCGAGTCATTCATTACTTTTCCTCAGTGACACAGTGCTTCGGAAGACAATGGTTTATTCCCATTTAATCTTATGTTACTGAACTCATTTACCAATACTAACCAGCGTGACAACATTTGTGTGACCTCTCCTGACTGGTCAGTTGATTCGTCACGGAACGCGTCACGATATAGTCACGTGACTGGTCAGACCAACTCCCATGCTGACTAGTCAGCACTTTTGCCCGCCGTGTGACATGACTTGACCCAAACTTCCCAAGTGCTCCGGTCAAAGGTAAGCAAAGGTAGGCCTCCGGAGCTCTCAAATACGCGCACAACACACAGTAGAATGACGATGTTTGGGTCTCAAATAAGCGAAAAAATAGACATGCTCCGGGGCGTGAGTAGAACAGGCTCGAGCGATTGAGAACACGGATGAAGCACTAGGAGGGCCTATGGGCATATTGTTAGGTAATTCAAATTATTTCTCTCCCCAAAGTACCGACGAGTATAGAGCCGATTCGATAATAACGACTTTATCAATCATCTCGAACTGGGTAGTATTCAGCATGTTTTGAAACCACTAGTGTAGTTTAAGAGTGACAAATTTTAACATTCTAAGTGAAGAACTCAATTGTTCAACATTGACGATGTAGCGTATAGTTGAGATATATTTTTATTGAAAGTGAGTTTAGGTACAAAGGCAAATACTTATAAAACTAGACAATGACTATGTGATCTTACCGATTCCTGTTTTTTTTTGTGTGCATTTGGTCAACCTCCACCGGTCACAATCAATGCAACCGATGAAAAGTGTTCAAGCTCCAAGGCCACGACAAGGCATGCACGATGGAGGTCGGAACCCCTCCACCCTTGGAGAAAAAAATTACTGCTGCGGCCGCGGTGATGCGGTAGGCAGCCTTTACCGTCCGGCCGCTCCCTAGCTTTTCAAAGGAGCGACAAGATCGAGTAGATGTGGGAACGAGCAGCTTTGCCCAGCAATCTCCGTTTGGAGGAGCGGCTGCAGGCAGGGACAAATATCGAGGCACAGACAAACGAGACCAAGAGACCAAGAGACCAAGTGCAGACCAGACAGCGTTCGCCCAGCTATCTCCGAATGGAGCGGCTGCAGGCCAGTAATTCAGGTATCAAGACATCGAGCATCAAGCAATAGGACCATGTCCCTCGTCGAGTTAGACGATAACGGGACTGTTGTTTTGAGCATATCATGTGGGCATATAAACGGCATAGCAGTAGCCTACAAACAGGTCAGATCAAGACGCAATCGATTTAGAATCAACCACTCACATTTCCAAACGTCGACGAGGAGCGGCGGCTAGTTGGCGCCGCTCCATCGTCTGTGTGTCCTTGCCTCGATTAGAGGCAGGTCAGTACGAAACATCCAATTGGTCGCGTTGTGCAACCAACTGGCTTTGCTACCCAGCTATTGCGCCAGGTAGCAGACATCCTCCACTCGTTGACGAAGAGGATGAATATGCAGCATGCAGCCTAAAGTAATTGAACGAGTCAGCGAATGCGCGGATCAACGCAATGTCGTAAAAGCTCGCCTGCAGATCGTCCGTGTGGACTGAACTGCACCCCGTATTCTGCATCCAGCGATGAGCTCTGCGATGTTAATCGTAGTGCGAGATCGACTCACCTGGGAGAATGCTGCAAGGGAAAGGATGAGGTTGTTGGTAATTCAAGGCTGCAGCACAGCCCTTTATAAAACATACCATTATGCTCGAAAAGGAAAATAGTTGAAGGACGGCGACGCATGCTGCTCTGGACTTCTATCACATCCGTGCACGACATGTGTCACCGTTGCTGTGCCCGAGAGTGTCGGTTTTCCAACTATTTACGCTTTTTGGCACAATCTGTACAGGCCCGGACGTGTCTGCAGAAGACAGCGAAGCTTCGAAAGATCGTTATCCATCTGATAACGCTGATTCTGACACGAGCACTCCTCGAGTGCTGGTGCAGAATCACACGCGTTGCTGTGCAAAGGAGATAGCGTGTGTCCACGGGAATCCAACAGCGGATTGGCGTACCACATGCGGAGAAGTCGGCTTTAGAGACAGCTTTTTGGTGTCTGAGAACACAAATGCGAGGAGAAGGGGAGAAAAAAACATATAGAACAGACCCTTTATCCTACATGATTTGCACACTGACACCCGTTGATGGAAAAGGGTGATCAGTGTAATCTTCCCAAAATTCAGTGTCAAGCAAGACAAATGAGTTGAACAGGAGCCTCAGGTCGGATACACCGCATCGGAAACGCTGACCATGGGTAAAGGACTTTCTGAGTGGATAAAAGCTTCGTACATGTTGATTTGAACCGTGCATTATACGACATAGTGTCTGCCAATGTATACTCTTCAAGTGAAATTAACTTTCATCGCGCATTCCTTAGTTTGTTAAATTTCCGTGCTGTCGTTCAATGACGACAGAAGGAGGTAGAGCAGGTTAAACCGTTTTGACGGTACAGATCGATTAGGAAGAAATTTAACAGAGAACATCAGGTAAAAGAGGCAGGCTGACAGAAATATCCTGGAGAAAGGAAAGTTTGAATAATGTGACGATATTCGGAGTTCAAAAATATGCCTGCAAGCCACAGACAGCGCCGCGCGGCACCACTAACATAGTAACAAAAATAACCAAGCCGATTGGTGCCGGCTAAAACAGCTCATCAACGCGATCTTGCAGGACCGTCGCGGCGTCGCCTTCTAGACTCGAACCCAGTCTACGATGTTTGGGATCACACCGACCTACTATTAGAACTCTTCAACATCGTCGCAACAGGCTACCGACTCCAATGTAGATGACTTGAATGCAGAGAACCCACCGAAGAAAAAGGGGAAGCCAACAAAAAGGTTGAACGGGGTTGCAAGCAATACCTCTCTAGAGAAGAACTCTCTGTGCGGACTTTCCAAAGCAATATTGGTATTTGAGGTCAGAAACTTCTATTCGTAAACTTGCGGGTTTTAAAATCATCTAAACCTTTGACTAGAGAGTATCTAATATTTATTGCTTCCGCTCGGCCCATCAAATCTGGCCCTGATGGGCCTCCCATCACTTGGAGGGCACCGTTGGTTGAAATTGGTCTTTATAAAGCACAACACGGTGAACTCGTAGCATTCTTTCTTGTTTTCTCCCCAGTCGAAATGCCTGAACTCCATTCTACCGTCGACAACTCTTCATCATCAACTACTAATAGAGACGCGACCGTAAAGCGGTCGCGATCTAGTCAGGACACCAATGTTGACGTCTTGAATGAAGGAAGAGAACCGAAGAAAATGAGAACGCCAGCAAATGAGTTGAACGAGACCTCTGTATACTCCGCGAATTCTCTGGGTGGGCTCCCCGTAGAAATATTGGCATTTGAGGTCAGAAATTCTTCTCGTAGCCGCCCTATACATCTCTTATGTTTGCCTGCTCTATCAGATCTGCACAGATTTAGAGCCGAAAGATTTATGGCACCTATCGTGCACTTCAATACATTTTCGACATATTCTGAAGAGCTCAGACGTGGCGCCGACTCTGTGGAAAGCCTCCAGGGAGCTTATTGGGATGCCAGACTGTCCACCAGATTTAACGGACATCCAGTATACGAATTTGGCATTTGGTAAGAAGTGTCAAGTGGGTATTCCTTAGCGTTTAATTTCTATCTTTCTGTCTAATGACCTGTTCTACAGTACTGCGGAAGGTTCGTTGGCGCAGACAATAGAGCACCGATCACCGTTTTTGCGGCAAGAGTTCGAGCTTGTGTGCCGTGTATACAATACAGGCGCGTATATGATTGAAGTTTTTCCTGAATCTGTATCCTTATTTGATATGACTAGATTCGTGATGATCCGTGGGCAATTATCAACAGATGCGCAGGTACAGATGACATGCCCCATGGAGTTGATACCATACCTTCCCAGAGTTCTCTTGCCGTACAAGGACCATTGTAAGCCGTGTTGAGTCCTGTTCAGTGCATACAACTTACGGTACCCAGCCTACAGGTCGTACTACTTACTTGAAACTGGAAAAAAGTGGAAGAGAGAATGTTCCTTGTCAGTAAACCCGGCAAGTTGGATGACTGACAAAATTAAAGAATTGAACAACATAGAAACGGTAAGCCTGATATTTTTGTCAGAGACCCTTGAGCTAAGGTATAACTCGTTAAGCATGCCGCCATCTACAAGACATGGGACGAAAACGAAAGAGAGGATAACTTGTTTCTTCGTCGTCAATCAAGGTGAGAAGATCTTCTACACCCATACACCAGGACACTAACACCTTTGGAATAATTGACAGGCTTGTCGCCCACTTAAAATCACTAGGATGGGAACCCGAGCTCTCTCTTATGAGCGAAGACGGTTACGAAGATCTTTTTGATATACCTCAAATTTATGATGCATGCTGCAATGAATTGACTGATACAGGTGCGCAATGCCTAACAAACTGCTTTGAAAGTACTAATTTATGCTTAAACAAGTATTGATTTCCATGGGTCCGGACCTCAATGTATTGATGAGCGAGTCCCGCGTGTTAAGACTGCAAGCCGATCGCAGGGTGTTTCTGGAAAATCGGCTGCCAATATTATCCAAAGTCGCCAAAGAATGTGCAGCGCAGTATTCGCTGTACACTCCGACTCCCTCTGCAGCGGATTTGTTTAAGGTACAGCTGGTGCGAGACCTAATAGACGACACATCATTAGAACCTTTCACTTCGGCGCACCTCGATCCCCTGCGTGTCAATTACGCACAAATTTCCCATGAGTGGCGGACCCAGATGGAAGGGAAGCTTATAAGCCTGATCAAATCAGCCTGTGGCACTACATATAATTTTGACGAAAGCAGCGTGCTTCGACTGGCAACAACTATCTTCTCATGCAAAACGTGCCGTAGCGACCACTTGCGGTATCCTAATGTCCTGGCCCATTATCATGGTATTCCATATGAACCATATATTAGTGCTGAAAAGGCACTGGACGAGTTGGAACGTCGATCACTTTCACATCATACCAGGAGCACGATTTGGAACGACGAAAACGGTATATATTTCAACAAAGATCGCATGCGAGCCATGGCGGACATTCTCGAGCAGTTTGGATTTGATCCGGCCGTGACTACCTCTGAGGAGATGGATGCAGCTGATCCGATATTCGAATGTGTATCTTGCAACAGTCTCATTAAGGGACGCTGTGTTTTAAGGTGGAATATTCTGGTAGGTGTAGCCATCACTTGACAATTTCGCTGGTCTGATTCGGGGGGATTCACTTTTAGGATGAACATCGCATTGCACATGATCGACAATTACTCCCCGGATTGGGGTCCGTGTGCAACTATGAATTGCTTACTGGGGAAGATGAGATTGTAGCAAGAAGGTGCATAGACAGCGATAACGGTCGCATGTACGCAAACAATATTTCGATGGTTTGTGCCCATTGCAGAAAGGAAGAGTGCGGTGCTACTCTTAATGAACACGTATGGAAGGAGTAAGTCTGATGCATCCATTTCGAAATCCCTTCTAATATTCTTCTTTCTTCAGGCATGGCATTGCCGAACCAGGAGATTCTGACATCTTGATTTCTCCCACAGCAATGACAAACAACCAAAGCAGAATGTGGCCGCCCCGAAAAATCAATTATCTCGTGTCTCGTAAGTAGTATGTAAAGTAGGTAGTTTATTAGCAATGGCATATCGGGCTATAGCCCAGCGTTCAACTTTAACCTCCGGGTCTTGTATTCAACTGGTTAGAAGACCAAAGGAGCCCTCACGCACCCTAAGACGCCGCTCATAGCGGTATTTCAGGCCTTCAGCATTACAACGGCTCAGAAAAGGCACTCAGTACTCTGAAGTCTCACAATCTCATCTCAAATCCATCAAACATAAACATAGTTCACTTACAACTGCAAACTGCCAAAGCAGTTAAACCCCCGTGGCTCAAGTGGCTCAAGTGTATTCCTACATACAAATCTGTAAAACATACATTCTTTTGTTCTCCCATATCCCGATTCTTCAGGGTATCCCTGAAGACTCCACCACTTCTGAATTCCAACACAATACCCCGTTATTTCAAAAAGATTCTTCATTTCCCAAGATATCTCACCCCTCCCTTCTGGAATCAAGCTTTCTCAACAATGACTGGCTCGATGTTCCAGTAACTCTCCGCGTACTCGTTGATGGCACGGTCAGAGCTGAACTTGCCCATCTGAAAGGGTAATCAAAGTTAGCGTACGTTAACATAATGACAACTAGTGCTTACCTTGGCAGTCGTCCTAATGGACTTCTTAGCCCACTCATCTTTGTCAAGGTACGCCTCGTCAACCATAGCAAGAGCAGCGATGTCTACAGTCAAAGGATATCAACGTCGAAGATCAGAAAAATCCTTGTTAATTGGGAGACGTACAAGAATCGAAGTCGTCAGTAAGCAGGTAGTAATCAGATTGCCTGATGGTGTTGAGGAGACTGTCGAATAATAAAATATGCGTTGAACATCGATTCAAAAGTCAACAGGGAAATTGTACTCACGGCTCGTAGACATGACCATCGCCGAACACTCCAGCGGCAACTTGATTGATAACATGGGCCAACGCTGGGCATTTCTGTTCAATCGGGATGGGATGGTACAAGTGCTGATAGCGAAGGTCCTCGACGGCACTGGAAGCAATCATTAGATACGAAGAAATGGTGATGCACAAACAGGGTAACTTACGGAGTCAAGTGTCCAAAGAAGACTAAAAAGGATTAGAACTGAAATAACCCTATTGAAACTAAAAAATAATACTCACAGACATTGCTTTCTCCAACCTGCAGAGATATCAAAGTCAGAAAAGAGTTCGCGCTGATAATTAAAAATATTTCAAACCTCTTCGGCGATCTCAATGTTAGCACCATCTAGCACACCAGACAGTAAGCCCACGTTGAATATCAGCATAAGAACTATGCCTTACCAACTGTTCCGAGCAAAAGCCCACCGTTCAGGCAGAACTTCATGTTCGAAGTACCAGAAGCTTCAGTTCCAGCAGTGGAGATGTGTTGACTGATATCAGAAGCTGGGATCAAAACCTCTGCCAACGAGACGGAGTAATCTGGCAAGAAGTAAAGTTGCAGATAATCCTTGGTATCTGGATCGGAGTTGATGACCCGGGCGACATTCACAATCAAGCGAATCGTCTAGTAAATTTGTGTAAGCTAAAATTATCATGCTTATCGAATGCTCCCTGTAGACTTACGAGCTTGGCAATGAAATCTAGAAATTTTTTATGAGTCAATTGTAAAGAACGATTAGTGAAAACTTACAGGCAGGGGCAGCTTTTCCAGCGAAGAATACAACACGGGGGTTGACCTTCTTTTTCTCCTCCGCTGACATGTTCTTCAAAGTGAAGTAGCGCTGGAGCAACAGTTAGTACATAGGCTATTCCATTTTAACCCGACAGCTCTTACATGGATGACTCCCAAGATATTAAGAGTTTGGCGTTTGTACTCGTGGATACGCTAAATACTCGTTAGTAAGGTAATGAAGTATACATATTCGATACTCGTACCTTGATCTGCACATCAAACATAGCATCGGTACGAATGGTAAGACCCAAGGTAGTCTGCACATAGTGAGCGAGGCGCTCCTTGTTGCGCTGCTTGATGGCTGCCCACTCGTCGCGGAAAGCCTTGTCCTCAGTAAATGGAAGCAGGCCTTCAAGTTTGGTGAGGTCTTTCAACCACACGCTCTTGTCCAGCTTAAGGGTTTTGGAAATGAGGGCGCTGAGTTCTGGGTTACACTAAAATCTGGTTAATATGCTTATAAGATACAGATGTCTGTCATCACTACCAACCTGGTCGAGCCATCGGCGGGGAGTGACTGGGAGTAGAGAGCGTCAGAATCGAAATAATGATAGAAAAACATGTGGTTTTTAAACTAACTTCCGTTGGTAACGTTTCCGAATCTAGGAAAAGGCAACATCAGAAAAATAATATGGAACAGACGTTGAACCGACTCACTTGCTGATTCCCTCAAATTCGACGAAATCTTTTAAGATAGTGGTTCGAACGAGTTCACTGTGCAACTGTGATGGATCGTATTCAGTATATAAATACCCCTGACTTTGAACGGAACCCACCTCGGCAACCCCATTTACTTTGCGACTGCCAATGCATGCAAGGTGCGCCATGCGAACCTGTTTTGGGATGCCCTCTGAAGCAAACGTAAGATTTTTGCTGAAGACAGAGCAAACAGACAGTTTACCTTCGATCAGGGACATCCTTGAGAGCCTGTCGCGGTCTCCAGGGAACTTTTTCTCAACAGCTAAAATGGCGCATTGAATCAGCATTGCCCTACGGGGTTTCATAGGCAATAGATATACCTTGGAGGAAGAACCTAAGTGTATAAGAGAGCTATCAGTAATAACCCCTAAAGGTAAAATAATTAGGAGACGGACAGATTCTGTCAAATAGAATTCAGCGACGAGTTAACATTCGAACATAGGTGCACGGAAGACTCACGATATCATAGATGATCTGCATATGTCTAGAAAAGGAATGAGAAAAAGACAATACGGAAGCGGAGCGAATAATACAAACCTTGGCAGGACGTGCTCCAACAAAGGCACAGGCCATTTTTCGAGAGCTTCCTGTAAGGTATGGGTTCATTCGCTGAAAGGCATAATTCAAAGCGTAACTCACAGGAAGCACGGTGTGGTTAGTATAGAAGAAAACGTTGGTGACGATGGACCAGGCAGCATCCCAGCTTAGGTCTTCCTCGTCGATCAGTATTCTCATCAATTCAGGAATGGCAAGAGTAGGGTGGGTCTTAAGGGATATAGATGAACACCTCGAAGCCTCGAACATAGTTTTAAACACTTACATCGTTTAGCTGGATAGCAACATCTGTTATAAAAAAGGTTTTCAGTACGAAACGATTGCTACACTCCAGGATGATACATACAGTCAGGGAATTCGCGGATATGCTTGTTAAGATTCTTAAAGCGACGCAAAATGTCAGCTAAACTGGCAGCGGTCCAGAAGCTAATGACAGAATAAGCCATGGCACCTTTGCCGGAAACCAGAACACGTACTACTGCTGCTTCAATCTCAACTCCTTTCCAACTGTAAGATGTCACAATGTCAAGATTTGCAATGCAGATGTTTATAACGCAAGAGAACGTACATGTCCTAAAAATATGCTTGTCAGAGAAAAAGTGTTGAAATGAAGAAAAAGACCTACGTATGATCATTGGGATACAAAACAGAGGTGATAGCTTGAGCACTGTTGGACGATTCAACAGCTCCTTCGTAGTTTCCAGCTATACATGGCACATATTGAGTCAGGCCAGATTACACAACAGCAGCACGAAAATAGCGTACCATTGAAGGAGTTCAAGTCGAATCCTCGCTTGGGTTTGCTTTCCCAGAGCCTCAAGTTGTTAGTCGACCGGGTTCCATACCCAGGAATCATAACATCATACGCCTGTGCAAGGACTTCCTGTCCGCCTTGCCATAAAGCACGCCCAGTTCCATCGTCGAGTCTGTCGGCATGTCCGTAGAATCTAATTTGATAGGTGACGTCAAGACGGGGGAGTTCCCATGGGTTTTGATTGTCCAGCCATGGGTCAGGAGCCTGTATGTCATGTCAGAAGAACATCGTCACTTCAAAGCGTCATTGTGGATCTGACCTCAAGCTGGTCTCCTGAGGGAGAAATAAGCTGCTGGAAGATACCGTACTTGTATCGCAGACCGTAACCCCAGACAGGAAGCTCTTGAGAGGCGGAAGAGTCAAGATAGCAGGCAGCGAGGCGACCAAGTCCACCATTTCCTAAACCGGCGTCTCTCTCCTGCTCTAGGATATCTTCAATGTTGAATCCGAGCTTGCGGACACCTTGTTTATATTCATCTTTAAGCCCCAGGTTAAGGAGCTAAGATGCGATGAGATATATGCGCTGTAGTAGATAGGGGTTACAAAACTTACAGCGTTATCGAGAGTTCGCCCCATCAAAAACTCCAGTGAAAGATAGTAAGCTCGTTTAGGGGCTTTGCGAGTATATGTTAGCTGGGTATCGTTCCAGTTTACCTGGCGTGGGAGATGCAAGTATGAGTACATATATGCGTTCAAAAAAGACTCAATTTACCAAAAGATTGTCTCGTGTGGAGAGAGCGGCAGCATGGTATGCACCGAGGTCATCTTTGCTAAAATTTCAGCTTCCAACGATGAAAATGGAGCATATATGCGCATACCAATGTTGTATGGTTGACGGGCCAGAGAGGTTTGGACATGGTTCACAAAAGAACGCGTGATATCGTTGACATCTTATCCACATCGCAGCATAAATATGAGAACCACTCGCAACGCCGTAGATCTGTCGCACGCACCCTTATCGAGAGACCTCATCCCATCTTTCCAGACCTTTTCTTCACCCTTAGGCCATTTATCGCGTCCTTCTTCGTCTTTCTCAGGAAGATAACCTATGGGCCCACGATGGTGAGACAGAAACAAGATTGACAATGTCCAAACATGAACGAGATCGCTAACCTGTGAGAGTGCGGACATGGCGACGTGGGCGCACTGGTTTGCCAATAGTATTCGGATCGATGGTGGAGGTCATCGTTTCCGACAACAAGCGCGATAAGGGGGGAAGGAGAAGAGAAGGGGGAATTAGGGAGGGTCTTTATAGCGTGATGGGCCCATGGTCCTCTGGCGTCGCATAACAAGACGTCATCACGTTTCGTAACCTGCCTAATTTGGCGCTATTGGTTATTTTGAGGACAACATTTTAGCACGCAAATTTCCAGATTATCTTCTCGACGGTGTTCACTTCTCAATCAGGCCCTCATCAGCAATAACATGCTCATAATCGCCCATGTTCTGTGCACAAAATTTCGACCTTTGCTGATAAGAATTTGGAGCCGAGGTAGTTGAACGCACACTACGAACGTTTACCGACGAAGCCAGGTAAATGGAATCCGGCTGATGCGCTAGCTTGTGCGGTCCAGAGCGGCAAGCTCTGGCCCGCGGAAATATCAAATGAGTCGGGAACTAATGGCGAAGCGCTGCGAGCCTCCAAGGGTATTGCCAAACATTGATCGCCGCCTTCTGCCGGCCACTTGTTGTTTCTGGATGTCTGCGGGACCCCGGACATCAGACAAAATATCACATATCATGTGACTTCTCCAAGTAGTACTCAGTTTTTACCTCGCTCCCATTTGTTACTTTACACTGCACCAATTAGAATAAAACTCTGATTTGCCACCCTTCTTTTCTCAGTAAGCTTCGGTGGGAGCCCCCTGGTTGGCACATATTCGTATATGTCAAATAAAACGGATTACATACATGTTATGTATTTGATTAGGTGCCTTTGGTTGACATTTTTTTAGAGAAAATTCTTCGGAAGTGCATCCCAAACCATATTTTTTGAAAAAGTTAACAAAAACAACATATTATATAATTATTCATCGTAGTTTTGTAGGTACAAAAATGCCCACGTTTACAAGAGAAACGGTTCTTTTTCATAAATTTGGCATAAAAATGGACATTTTTAAAGGGGAAACCATTTTCCTGTAACAATTAACGCAAAAGTAACCATTTTTCTAGTAATGGGGATGTCCAATCCCCGGTTAGTGTGACACCAAGTGACAGGCGAGGTCACACCTGTGACCAGACAATTTCTTGAGACATCGAGTTTGTGCTTTGCACAAATCAAGGTTTCGCCATTTTTTATGTCAATAGAGGCAGAAGATAGTTTATCTCTGGACCTATGGTATTAATTAGCTGTAAAAAGTTGTCAATGTGTTTTAAATGCTTAATCAAGGTGTTTTGCCTGCCAAATTTAGACCTCAAAGATATTTATGCATTATCTCCTCAAGAAATACACATATAGGTATGATCTGTAGAGTTTTTTTCATTAGAATTGAATTTGGAATCGACCTATCAGAGCCGAATTTTGAAATTCTTCCTGGTTTCTGAGATATACGTGTAAAATAGGCACTTTAACATACTTAGAGGCACAATATAAAAAATCTGCTCTGATAGAGTTGTGGCATATAGAAATTAGATTACTTTATGTCTGCAAAACTACTTGCAGTTTTGAGGCTGTAATGAGTTGATAGCCAAATACTGGTTATGGATCAATATTACTACCATTATATATATCATAGATGTTATTGATTACATTATATATCGTTGAACTGAAATGCCCTTTAAAACAGCATTCCAGCGCAGTTAAAATCATGAGATTTGGTGAAGAAATGACCATTTTACACCTTTAACAATTTTTGGCCTTTGGATGGCTGGGAGCGGGAGCCACTCTTAGCCGCGTCTATTTTTGGCTGTGTCATTCCGCATTGACCATGTTTAGACGAGAGAGCATATCTACATGAATTCTGCACCGATTTTCATGATTCAAGATGATAAATGCTCGGTTTTTTAAAGTCAACATGTCTATTCTCATCTCAAATTCCAAACCATATTTCTCAGATCTGCAGCATGCAAGTTCTCTTTGTTATCATCATGTGATTTTTGATAAATCACTTATTTCATGTACTATTTGCATTCAAGCCTTACTTTTATAACTCAAATGTGTGTTATATGTGTGTTGGACTTCATTAGTTCTGAATTATAAGAAGGTAACTGTCTAGAATGAAGAAATATAGGCATGTATCAGGTTTTGTGACAAAACCTTGCGTGACGCGTGATTATCCCTGCCTGTCACGCTATCAGGGATTGTGCAACACCACTAGTAATGAGCCAGCAGGCATTTTTTTTTTTGCATGGTTGTTGAGTTTCAACCGTACAGTTCACTTTTCATGTTTGGCCATGTCACCGAAACTCGTCAATGGCACAATGACCCTTGGCAACTCGTTGATTTTGACCAGTCCTTCAACAGAAAGAGTGTACTCAAAAGCATAATCTGAACTTCCTGAAATCCAAGAATCTGAATTCAGGGAGAAATGTAAACTTTGTGGTGAGATGTATACTTCGGAAAAAAATTGGCCAACCCATCCAGCATCCCAACGCATTTTGTTTACATCTCTGCATTTGCTGCATTAATTTTTGAGTCTATGAAACGCAGTGGAAGATGCAGGATTTGTGAATTTGTTATCTGCTGGTTATCTATCAGCCAAATTGCAACCTTTGCCGACACAGCAACATTCCCAAACCACCGCTGCCAAATACAAACGAAATGATTCTTGTCGAGCTCATTCGTACGCCGCACGGTACGCACAAATTTCTCCCAGTAAACTATATGCCATCGCTGTATAGGAAATAGCAGTGTTCGAGGTCCTTATTTGCCGAGCCTGCGACAAATTTGTTCAGCTTGATGACCTAAAGTCTCGCTGAGGTCGTCACTGGTCAGCACTTCAAAACTATAGATTATAGGCCTCGAGTAACGGAGGTTAGACAACATAGCAGAATAAATACAATGGTATAGATGTTAATAGAATGGTGTAGCATCTGTAGGTGTTGAAACTGTGCGCAGAGCTTTTACGAGAAGAATCCTTTCTTGGCGAGGTATGTCTGATGTTCGTCCCGGTGCGCAAGTACCTGTGACTCTACCCCAGACCGCCACACTGGGACGGCAAACTGTAAAAAGAACAATGAACAACTATCCAGAGTGAAACATGATTGACCCACATAAGCGACCAAATCATACAGTCCCTCCAATAGCCAATTGTTTCTCGGAGCAGACCCACGCGTTGATGCGTGGAATAGGTCAGTAATTAAGTCGCCAGAGATATGGTAATTTCCGTTCACGACGCCTAAGATCCGTCAGTCTACAAGGCCAATCGTCCAGCGGAACGGCATACCTTTATATAACGCCTGCGCTGCCTGGTCCGAGGTCAATCCGTCCGTACCTTCTATAGCCTGTGTAATGGCTGGTTTTGTCTTGTTCTCCTCCTCATAGCCGGGTGTAAACATTGTACCAGGGAAGTAAATGTGGACGTCGATGCCGTAGAGTTTGAGTTCCGAGTGGAGAGTGTCAGCAAGGCCTGAGGTGTGTGATTGCATTAGCGAGGTTAGAATGAAAATGTTTACGAGTCTACTGACCTCTTAGCGCATGTTTCCCTGGCGTGTACGAGGTATACCCCAAGAAACTCATATACCCGAGAAGCGATGACACGAATACAATTTTGGCGCCTTTCTTCCCGGCCTTGACCATTTGTTTTGTAGCGGCCTGCCTTTTATGAGAGCTAACACGCTGTAGAAAAACGCTGTAACATACCCAAGCTGTCCATGCCTGCAACCAATACGCATTCGTCATTCCATCCACCATGTCCTGCTCCGTTGTGTCAATGAAGAACATTGGTTTTGAAGATCCAGCGCATGTAAAGATGGCGTCGGGCAGTTCACCGCCATGAGCCTCAGCAACCAGTTGAAGAGCTTTGGCTGCCGCATCACCAGAGTCCAGCGCATGAGAATACGCTTTGAAGATTTGCGAGGGGTTCACTCGCAGTTTCTGAAGTTTCAAGGTAAGGCGCAACAACCGTCTAGACAAGGTCCCATTCTCACCTCGATAGATTCAATGGCCTCGTCCAATTTGCTCTGACTCCTCGCGACAATGGAAATGTGTGCTCCCTTTTGAGCGAGAATATGGGCAAGACCCAATCCCAATCCCGAACTTCCTCCTGTTATATAGACATGCTACGTGGACATTCAATGACTCGCCATTCGAGACAAGGGGGAGACCACTGACTTTGCCCTCCGGGTTCCACTTTTTGGAGAAAAGACCAAACATTGCAGAACTTGGTCGTGTCGCCGCGAAGATTGCGCAAGGAACCTTGCCATGTAATTTCTTGGCAACTCTGACAGTGATATTCACGTGACACTCGATTGTTTACGCGTTGTTTTTCCACGGGCTGTATTTCAAACAGAATAGGCGCATCAAAACCTTTCTCATCGTTCTTAAATTTAAAAATATCATCTTTTCGGCCTGTTCTACGACAGGGGTTGCATTTATTCATTCTGTCTGACTGCACTCTATATCTGTATCTCATACACTTGCAAGTTCTATAAGGCGTTACCTCTACAAATTTACGACTACTACTAGCAGTGGCACATTTTATTCAACCGCACAGTGGTCGTTCATTTGCAAAATTTTATAAGCCGTCATCACTTCAACAGCGCGTAACACCACCTTAGCCTTCCCGCGGACTATGGCCACCTCTTTAGAAGACGCGGAAGCTCAAATAAGTAATATGAAATTGGTGCGTACCACCCATTTGTTCGAATCAAATGCCAACAAAACATGGCCCAGAAACTGCAAAGAAAAAAGATTGAAATTAAAAGCCTCAAGAAAGCTTTAAAAATTGTTTCCAACGGGTCTGAATCCGACCAAGACTCCACTGAAGACGATCTGGATACTGAGGACTCGGACGACAAAGGTGACGATGAGGAGAGTGATGATGAAGGCGATGACTCCGACGACGATGATGGAGAAGATCTCCCCATACCTACGCAATCTTACGAATGCAAAGATATTTACCTTTGCTCTGACCAGGCCTGTGGCGGGGAAGTCACTGACGGTTACTGCTTTCTATGTCGCAAAAAGCATCAAATCATGGAGGTAAATCTTCGATGCAAGTTCTCGCTGCAACTAAGTTCCCTAAACTCCTCAGGATGAGAATATGGCGTCAACAGAGTCTCAACTAGAACATCCAGACCGCTGCATGGCCCCCAGAGGAAATACGCCCTTGCAATCCATTCCAAAGGACGATTCTCCACTTCCTGCCTTGTACGAATCGCGCGCACGGGAATACCGCTCACTTCTCCGCCGGGGCGCGACCCCAGAAATGTGCGAACTTTTTAAACTTGAATTTACCTACACCAATGGAATCGTCGCAAGGGTCACTGAAGACCTCTTTGAAGAATTCGCTGGTCTTTCAATGGTCGAATGCGACTGGAAAATCTATTTGGGACGACGATTGACTCTCGCCAAAGATGACATTGACGGCTATGAATTTATTGAAAGTATACTGGATGAGATATCTGTTCTCCCTGGCATCGGAAACTGGGTCACGGAAGAAGAAGAAACTGGCGTTTGGGTGACATACCCCAAACATAGCGGGCAGGTTGAATCTCAACCGAGGGATATTTTGGACTCGGTCGACATCGCAGCCGAAAATAGGGGAGGTCAGAGTGGACGATTCGGAGGCGATTCAGCGACACGATTCAGAGACGATTCTGGTCATCAAAAGCGTGGGAAGACGCTGAATCGCCTCAGAACGTGAATCGCCGAATCGCTGAATCGTCTCTGAATCGTCGAAGCGGCTCCGCCGCTTCGACGATTCAGAGACGATTCAACAGCTTGATTCTACTCAGCAGAATCGAGCAGTATTTAATTTATTAATTATTTTCAATTTACCTAATTGTATATTTGATCTTGACATGATCAAGATTTTTCTCCATCATCGTGAGGGCTGGTGTGATACACAGACTCTTTCTGTGAGGCTCTCACTATGGCCGCCAAAAATTCGAGCCGTACAACTCGTTCAGCATCGTCAAAATCGCTCAGCAAGACCACGTTACCCAAGAAACCTACCAAAACACAGGCCAAAAAAGCAAAATCTACACGGCGGGCCAAACAGAAGGAGGCTGAGGTGCTTGTAGAGTCATCGGATGGAGAATCGGATTGTTCTGAGATAGAGAACGAGGCAGAAGGAGAGGATCTATCCAAATGCTCGATTGAGTGCGTACAAAACCTTCTCTCAAACTACTTTTAAACAACTTTTATTATCAGTTGGCACAAAGACCATCCGTGAATCGCCTACTGAATTGAAGGTGAATCGAAGTTTTGAAATGGGGGGGTCAGAGTGAATCGCGCTTCGGAAGCAAATTTCTGCGTCAGAATCGGTCTTGAATCCTGACCTGAATCGTTCGCAAATCGCCTCCGAATCGTCCACTCTGACCTCCCCTAATATAGTGCCACCGAATCAATCAAATGATTATGAATTGTCAGACGACGACTCGGAGCAAGATGATGTCGAAATGGAGGAACCGATGTATACCACAACCGGTGGCATTTCTTACCTTCATGCGGATCGCTGGTACATCCCTTCAGATGAGGAAGAGGACATGTTGGAATCTGACTCCGGTGGTGAACAGCAGCTCGACGAACTCGCTGGGGACGACGATCACGATGACCACACTACCATGACCGACTCTGGCAGTGATTTCCATTCAGATGAAATGTTCAGTGGTGACGAAGAAATTCTCCGTATCAAGTTTGGAGGCCCCCCTGCTCAAGTTGGCAATGGTAATGGGACCATGATTTAGAGTCGTACAGGAATTCACCAAGTTTTATCTGTATTATGTTCTCCACATAATCTACGTTAACATCATTATTGTATTCTCATAGTTAGTCTTTGTGGTAGTCAGATTTATGAATGCAAAGAAGAGCAGAAAGCGACATCTTGTACCAATCATTTAAGCGTCGACAACCTTTCGAATCATCTAACTTTTCACGACCCCTGAAAGCGTTGACGGATATGGAAACTACGCGTTATTATTTTTCAGCGGTGTTGCCAATCAAAGACGTCGCGTAAATTTGGGGCTTGCTTGGCGCGACACTAATATCTTCAGACAACCCTCCTTTGTTGTCAAATCAAGGATACTGGGACAACTACACGCGTCTCTTATGTCTACCAATATCAAAGACCTTCAAGCGAGATTGATTCTAACCAATTCGGTGAGTGACAATGTCTACTAGCCGGTGTTTCGGAAACCATCGACTAACCTGATGTTTATTGGCTTTTAAGAAACTCAAACGCAAAGATGAGGAAAATAAAAGACTGAAAGCGATCATAACCAACCTTTTAGCCAAAAATGACTCCGAAGATCTCTCGCAGGATGAAGACAGCGCCGAAGAAAGCATACAGAATTCGGAAGACGGCGAGGACGACGAGGACGACGAGGACGAGATCACGGGGGATGAACAAACAGACGATGATGCTCCACCAGAGCCCATACAGTCCTTGGAATTCGAAGATGTCTATCTGTGCACAAACACGGCTTGTGGAGGGGAGGTAACTGATGGCGTTTGTCATTTTTGTGGAAAGCCTCACCAGGTCCTTGAGGTAAGACTTAGTCAGTGCTTCCTCTATCGTTCTAACTTTTCAAAGGACGAATTCTCCATTCTTGCATCGACGGAGTCCCAATTGGAGCATCCTGATCGTGACATTGCTCCTCGTGGAGACACACCGCTAAAGGAAATTGAAGAGGGCATCGAAATACCTGCAGATTATGCCTCTCGCATAGGGGAATACAAGGAACTACTCCGGCGAGGGGCAACGCCCGAGATGTGTACTTTATTTTCCCTAGTATTCATCCCACATGAAGGAATTTCGGCATTCATTCCGCCTGAAATCTTCAACCAGTTCTCGGGTCCTGCTATGAACGATGACGATGTGTGGCAAATCTATCTCGGAAGGCGGGTAAGACTTGAAGAAACAGATGTGGACGGTCGGGAATTCGTCGAAAGCTTGCTGGACGACATTTCCGTTCTCCCTGATACCGGTAACTGGGCCACTGAAGAAGAATCGCCAGGCATTTGGATTACCTATCCAAAATTCCGCGGAGAATTGGATATATGCCGCCCCAATATGATGGACTGCAGGTATGCCTCAGACGATGACGCTGACACCCCTGTGTATGCCAACGATTACGACTTGTCCGACGACGACTCAGACCAAGCCGAGCTCGAAGGAGACGATCCAGCATTTTTCACTACCAGTGGGGTTACTTACAATCACCTCGACCGCTGGTATATTCATTCGGACGAGGATATGTCTGAAGACGAAAGTGATAAAGAAAACCAAGACGACGACGATTCAATGAAGGAGGACAGTGAACGCGGGGACAGCTCGACTATATCTGATTCCGATCTCGCTGGTAGTGATTTTGACTCTGATGAAGTCCTGACGGGCGATGAAGAGGTTTTGGGTTACGCAAATCCTTAACAAAAAAATAGTGGTAACTGTTCACGTCAATAGATTACTTCACCGCTAATTTTTTACCCATACGAACCAAACCCTTGATAATGTTTGTTGTGGCTTCTCCTGAATGATATTCTTCTCCACCTGAAACTGACCATCGACGTTGTTGAAACTTCGAGAAAACCTTGGACGTAATTTCGCTCGATTCCTTGGCTACAGTCGATGACACTGTTCAACTACGGCTTCTTTCTACTTGACCTATCCGGCTACATTGTGATCAGGTGAGTTATTTTCGCCGGTCTAATAAGAAGGATTTAATACCTCTGCACGACATTATATTTAGCAATGACACACGTATGCAGGCTGGCCATTAGATATCAACACCCAAAAGAGGGTCGAAGCAGCTACAAGTGCCGTGATGGCTGTACCGGGAACATATGGATATAGCATCAGCAGGCGAATATCTGAGACGGTGCACTAACACTTACTTTGGTTAGCGAATGTGTTGCTAGCTGGGTATGCTCCAGTGGAGTATAAGCCACCACAGGCATGTGGTGTAAATGTACTCAAGCCTCAAAGATACCGAGGTGAGCAACGAATAGGAGGATAATGCGATAAACGAGGTCCGAAAAGGGAGATTGTCCGGAGGTGGAGTCTCTTTTATGGATTCGGCGGAGCCAAGCAAAACTTGATTTGGTACATTTCTGGCTCGTTTAAGGACTTTGTGTAAGCTAAAGACTGCTAAAGACTACTTTAGATCACTACTGATCATCGGCGGCTATTTACAGGGAAGCTTAGGTTCTATCAGCAAGATACCACGGCCCCATTTTCCCCGAGCAAGGTGGATTCGTAAGTTTCCCCATGCACATTGGCAATTTGGGGATGGAACTGACCTCATCGTGTTCATCCGTATCTTAACCGTGTTATGTCAACACAAGCGTCCAGGCTGCTTCGTATGGCTCGGCGGGGTAATGTGGAAGTAGTCTAAGGACTTACGCCTACGTTACGAGACTGTTGTGCGGCGAACAACCAACGATATTTTTCCGGTCCATCCCATAAAATGTCGGGCAGGACGACAGCAATGCTATCATCCTCTCACCCGTCACCCATCTCTCAGTGTTGGAAATGAAGCTCTCTGGTCTCGTCGGTATTGCCATCTTGGCGCAAAGCGCGTCCGCTCACTGTAAATACTTTTACCGATTTCTCTGTTTGTTTTCTCATTTTATTTAGACATCTGGAACACCTTGATTGCTGGAAGCACCACCTCCAGCGCGGCCGTTCGTCAACCCATCAACAACTCCCCCGTCACTTCTGTTACGTCGAACGACGTCCGATGCAATGTATCTCCCGGAGCTGCGTCGCAAACTGTTTCGGTTTCTGCCGGCAGTACTATCGGCTTCAAACTCGACAACACTCTCTACCACCAAGGACCCGCTGCTATCTACCTCGGCAAGGCTCCTGGATCTGTCGCTAGCTGGGATGGCAGTGGTGCTAACTGGTTCAAGGTAAGCTACATATAATATCCAGACCAAAATCATATATTCAATTTCCTCCTAGATCGCTGAATGGGGTGCCACCTTCAACCCATTCACTTTCACCGACTTCAACCTTGCTCAACTTACGACCACTATCCCATCGAACACTCCTTCTGGAGAGGTGAATAATTTTTCATTACGCACTTTTACAGTCGTTTAGGTCTCTTGTTTTACAGTACCTGGTGCGCATTGAGCAAATTGGTCTCCATGTTGCTGGTGCACCTCAATGGTATATTTCCTGCGCTCAAATCAACATCACTGGCGGTGGGTCTGGCAACCCTTCCAAGGTCTCCATTCCCGGATATGTCTCTGCATCCGGTATGATATCGGTGCTCATCCATTTTTCTTGCAACCTGACGTATGTGTACTGTAGACCCAGGATTGACTGTCAACATCTACAACCCCGTCCCGACCTCATACACCGTACGTGTTCATCTTGATCGTTACTTCAAACTGCTTTTTAAATGTTTGTTTGATGATTTAGGTCCCCGGACCGAGGCCCTGGCGCGGATGAAGAGTGTATTGGCTTGTGGGAGACCCAGCCGGATCGCAAACATCACTAAAACCAATATTCATATCTGTAGTTTCGAAAACAATTAAATTCAACTGTGATTCAATAAATATTTGGCGTCATATAGCCATCATGACGCCATCCGTTTGGACGTGCCAATGAGCCGACAACAGAGCTCATCTCCAAGATGTCGTTAGCGTCGTCGTTCCCGAGTTTCCAACAGTTGCTTGGCGATTTGGATCTGATTCCCAGGTGATCTGTGGTCGGTCGACGTATAAACGTTTAAATCTTTGTTATATTTTAGAATCACTTACACTTCCATCAGTATTCTTTCTGATAAATTTATACTGGAAGGTTGTTCCTGCAGGTAGAGATACCGTCACAGTCCACACTGGATACGACGCTGAAGAAAGAGCAATCTTAAAGCAAGGAACTCCCTTAGAAACCTGTAAAACGATTGAAATGACATGCGCTCACAGCCGAAGCAGGCGCCCATGACCCAAGTTGGGAAATGCTCCCAACAAGAAAAATATTCTTCGAAAGTAACCGATTAGCTCATCCCCTAAAGATAGATATGCTGCACACCTGTCCAAACGTTGTGGTTGCAGTTTCCTGGAATAATACGGCAACACTTCCAGATGGTGTCGGAACGGTCGCAACTGAGCCTGCACCGAGTGCACCGGTGTGAATGGCAATAGCACTGCGTGCGGGTACTGTGGCAGTGAATGCCCCACCCGAGACAGTTATCCTACAGAGGTGGGTATCATAGTAAGAAATTGAAATTCATAGGGTGAAATGAAAGATTCTCATGCATACCCAGTGCCAGTACACAGTCCTGAAGATGACTTTCCACTAATCACATCGCAGTAAGATCCATCAGGCAAAGACGTAGTGAAGGTGGAGCTCCATGTGGAATCTGCATTATTAATTGCTACGAATCCAAGAGCACCTGAATTCTCGATGAGCAAAGAGGCTCCTGGGAAAATCAAGACGGAAATACATACCCCGTCCAAAGGCGATTTGCTCAGATTGAGGAGAAACCCAATTGGTAAGAGCTGCTGTTCCGACATTGTTGCGGAACCCTACCATACCGCTTATTGCGACGAAACGGTGTTGGCAGAGCCATCCTGCAGAGCCTCCTGTTGCACTACATGTCCCCGATCCTATGGACTCGAATCATCAGTTCATGACCAATTTGAAGAAGCTCGGAGATGGTAGTACCTCCATTAGGAGCTCCATCGTCTGTTGTTGAAAAGGAGAAGCTTGATAGGATGGTGGGTCTTCCGTAAGGGTGGGCCAGCGAAAATATAGTAGCAGTAATGTATGTATTAGAGGGAGAGTTGATGTTTAACGAATCCCCGTTCTATTCACATGATTACAAAAGCTTAACGAGGCACTTACACGATAGATTAGCACTCACTCTTTCAGTATCGTGATTCGATACGAATACATTTGCCTGCGATCCAGAGACCCAACCTGATATATGTTGAAAAGGTGTCATTCATATCACGAAGGATTGCTTACCTTGATTGTCGAGGTTCTGCAAACTCGAAATGCCTCCTCCGGAAAAAGCATTTTTGAGAGCGGTTGTGTACCTAAATCTAATGCAAAGGTGTTCGCCTTTTGTTTAAATGAATTTCTTGGCAGACATTCTACGCACTCTTGTACCTCTCCTACCAAATGGTGAGTAAACAAATTCATATCTATCTAGATGTAACTGCCTCACCAATCCCCGTATATTCCGAAGGCTGTATAGGTTCCCCAGCTCCCCAAATAACCTCTTGGGTGATGTAAGGAGCAGGAGAGAGTCTGGAAACGATGTTTGCAAGATCGGTGGCAGCAATATCTGTGACAAATGTAAATTAATTCACCCGTTCGTATTCTGTGGATACTTACGTTTTGCAGCATCGAGCCTAAGACCATCCACACCGAGTGACAAGAGATCGTTCCCGTATTGCGCCAGACGCGATCGAACGTATTCCGTATCTGTTGCAAGACTAGAAAAGATCAGATCAAATGAACTAGACGCTAGTATTTATATACACACTCGGCTAAGTTAACCAATTCACATGTTTGGACTTCAAGGCGGTTATCGTAGTTGACAATATCGTCCCCTGGCTCGAGTCCGCAATGGTGGAAGTCCTGTGAACGTTAGATCATCAGTAGACGTACTAAAGAATATATAATGCTTTTGACCTGATTTTGATAAATTCCAGGATAGACGTAATGGGTGAAAGAGCTTCCAGCCACCCCCGTTCCGGAGTCGACTCCAGCCATATGGTTGAAAATGGTATCTACAAATCATTCAGAACCGCGGTGATATACACCTGATGACACAGTTACCTGCAATAACTTTAACACCAGCAGCATGGCATGTCGCAATCATGCTGCCACAAAATTAGGTTCACCCATAAACGTCGGAAGAATTACTGACTTTTGGAATTGAGAGCGGTTACCGCGCTTGGAAGTTAGAATATAGGAGACAGGTTGGTAATCAGTCCACCATTGAGAGCCGGTAATGTGTTCCTGGGGAGGGCTGACTAAATTCAATAGTAAGAATGTGATACCAGTCACATAGTTGAGTGTACACACCTTGGACGAAACCATAGCCGGCAGGACCAATAAAACTGGTGCATTCTGCTGCGACGCTATCCCAAGTCCATTCAAACATTTGAATGATGACCGACTTTGAAGATGTGGCCCGAGCATCGAGGCTGGAATTTGACCAAACAGGGCCTGCAACGGCATAGGAAAATAGCCCTAACAGAGAGGTTAACTTGATAATGCCCATTACTGCGAAAGGGGGAGAGAGCACAGAACTAGAGAGCTGGATGAATGTTGCGAAACGAAGCACTATTTAAACGTCACTTCGACGGTAGCCTCCGATCTAGGTATGACGGCGAAAAGAAATAGAACTAGTCATTGATATCAGGCGACTCCGAACTGTCGCTACACTACCGTATTTTTGGCCATGAAAGTCTGAAGAACAGGTGTTCCCGAATAAAAGTTTGATCATTTGACAGGTAGGACAATGTGCAGAGTGGAACAAATTTCCAGCCATCAGGCCCGTTCTGATAAACGCCGATATGTCACCAAATCCCGAGGGCGAGGAAATACGTACCTGGAGACTTTGCGGAATCCTTGCCCATGGAGGTTCGAGTTCAACTGGTGACAACAAAATTGTCGGAAACGCGAGCGACACGTGGGAATTGAGCGTGAGTTCGCCCTCCGGTAGGAGTAGTTGCTTAGGACCGATGTATGTGTAATCTCTATGTACCGTGAATTGTAGACGTTTCAGGAAAAGCGGCTGGTTACTAGACTGCAATAGCTTCGCAATGGCCTTTCTATAGGTAGAGTTAACACTAAGTGGAGCATTTTGCTGAACAATCTTTGCCATCTCTATTCCGTTCCTAAGTATGGAAAGCTGGAAACCTGTACTAGCTTAGATCTCTTAGCATGATCGGCCATCACGCGGCATGCGCAGGCCAGCTTTCCATACTACGTTCCAAGCTTCTTTGTTATAGACATATTGCATAGGTGAGTCTGTCCGTCAACTATTTACATCGTCGTCGATCTTTACTAGCTCTGATTTTGGCGAAGTCCATGCAGAACGCAATCGACATATCCGTTATAAAATGATACTTTACTGTCAAGCGTTAGTCCTCAGGCTGGGTAGAACCAACCGGGGAATAGATTTTGTGGAGGCGGGGTAACACCCCGCATGACGATTTACAAGAAGTTTCTGGATAGGATATCTTTAGATAGTGAGAGGAACCGGCTTCGGAAGCGTTTGGTCGCACATTCGATATAGGATCAAGAACATTTCGTCATTCTTCAGACAAAAGTTTGTAATCTGAAAGGTTTCAGACAGGAATGTAATATGAATCCATCGAAGGTATGCTCAAATATTCCATCTATTTCTTCAAGTTTACCCTTACCTGCTCATCATCATAATGACCGACACTCAAGTTACAGATTGCATCAAGCATCTCAAATCCGGGCAGGTGATTCCAGATGTTATCCCAGCCTCTAGCACTTTCGCTCCAAACATATTTTTTTCTGTCGTGTGGCCTTCCAATGGAACAGAAGTAAAGGTTCCAGGTTCCACGGTCCCGCGCGATGCGACGATCAATGAACCTCGAATCAGACTTCTCCCGACCTTCGTTTCCAATGACGAGGCTCGCTATACTCTGGTCATGACAGACCCCGACGCCCCTTCCAGAAAAGATCCGAAATTTGGTCAATGGAGACATTGGATAGTAAGTACTGAAATGCGTCAATAAAGGCTCCTGTTTGACGTCTGTATATTACAGGTTTCCGGTCTCAGTTTACCTACTGTGTCAGCCAGCAGTCCCCAAGGAGAAATTATAGCGAATTCAGGACTTACTATCACCCCATATTACCCCCCTGAACCTCCTGCAGGTTCTGGCCTTCACAGATATGGTGAGAGTTAATCCAGTATTTCCATATGCAAGCTTTGACCTATCTCGTTCAAGTATTCCTGCTTTTCAAAGAGCCACCAGAAGGGGTTTCGATTCCAGACAATGCGATAGAACGCAAAGCTGAACCTGGTAGTCGGTCGAAATGGGATGCTATGAAGTTTGCACATCAGTGTAAGCTCAAATTAGTCGGTGTCAATTTCTTTGAAACGGAGGTCAATGCACACGTTTGAAAACATTCTGTTGATGACTTCACACCATGCAATAATTATTTTACTTCCCTGCGCTCCAAATTGCAATCCATGTATCACTGAGCGCATAATTCGGAAAAAATGGTACCAAGTTTGTTAGCTTCGTTTGGCCTATAAATTGGTGTCAACTGGTTACAACAATCAATGTCGATGTCCGTGACGCCCAAGTCTCGATCGTCTTATTTCTTGATTGCTGGAAAAAGGTAAATTTAAACGTGTCTGGTAACCCGCCGTGAGGGTACCAGGCTTGGGGTAGGCGGTCATGGCGCACGTGTTAAAGTGCAATGATCTACCTCAACATTGTCTACTTCAAACTTGGATTCTTCGCAATCCTACCCATTACCGAAAACAAGTTGGGTTGGAGACCTTAGACGTGTCAAAAGAAACCTTGTTATAATATCATACTAATAACTGGTACACTGATGTCTAGAGAATACAAACAGATACAGACAGTAATGCCAAAGGTTGATAACATTTTATATACAAATAATTATGTCGGTGAAGGCAAGCGAAGATCGTTGTAAATCGTTGTTAAACTCTATGGCTTAGATGATTATGCATAGACAGATTCCTTGTCTCGAAGATCGTTTGATGGCATTTAGAGCGCGACGTAAATCCTGTCGAAAAAATACATGTCGCGAATCCTGGTAACCTTTCTGCTCTGGTCTTTGATATGTAGTCGAAATTTGATAGGATTTTGAAAAGAGCTCTGGATAAGAATCCTCCAATTGGCCCACCTGTATCATTGTTGAGAATACTACAAACAAATTTCATCGATAAATCGAGGAATGACGCTTACCATATTGGTGTAATCCAAGAACTGTACTCGCAGTAATTTCCATCGATCAATGACGGATCTTTCTCTTAAAGACGAGTCATCGAAGTCGACGATAGCAGATCTACCGTTTCGCTGAACCTTCGTTTCAATTTTGATCCAGTCCCACCAATCTGCTAATGCTGATATGTGCTTTTCAAAACTATCCAGTGCTTCAATTCCGCGTAGACGGCCTTCTAAAGAAGTCCGAGTCGCCGAACTAGAGGGTTTGGAAACAGTCTCCACGCTGTTGAGCTTTCCGACAATCTAACATAAAGTATCGTTTGCGTTTCAACACGAGAATTTATGTCATTACTCACAGACATGATCTCGGTCCTCACTTGCCTAAATACTTGTTGAGCTTCTTTGCTTTGAGAGTAGGCTTGATCTGCGAGCTCAAGAGTTCCATTGAGATATTCACGACGCTCCTCCAGGGTAGTTGATTGTACAAGTTCGGAGAGAATCAGGATATCTTCTGCTGTGGTGAATCCGCATTGGGCAGCGCTTGTTCCCAGTCTAATTGCTTTTACAAATCCAGAAACCTGGGCCTCAATCTGTCCCAATACAGTAGGGTCACTGGCGTCATAATTCTGTGATCACTGGCAAGATTCATATTCAGAAAAGTGCGTACCATTTTTGGAACTTGAGCAAGGAAGCAAGTAAAGCTAACGTGCCGCGAGTTGCGCGTGTAAATGCCGCAAAGTCGAATGCTCCTGGCGTCTCTAGTTTAACATACAGGGACATTTTGAGAGGCGGGATATCTCTTTTGCTGTATGTGTATCGGAGGATGGATGGCAGGTATCGAAAGACCCCTGGAAGTGAAGGCGCTAAAGAACTTCTTCACAGTGTATACGTCATGATGCATTGAACGTGTATCACGCATGGTACTAGTTGTTGATAAGGCCTCCCAACTCAACGTCGACGAAAAGAGCCCTTACGAAGTCGGCCAGAAGCAGACGGAACATGTGCGCAAATTGCCGACTTCACCGGCTTATTAATGAAATTAATGGTGTGGTGCAGGCCTGCACGCTGTTTCAACCGCCCATATATATTAGTACACACGCCTTTACAATGAAGTAACTCCTGGAGTCCCAGAGGTCACAATCAAGTTTCAAGAGCCACTTAGCGCCCGTATTTTCCTCAATGGGCAGACACCCATCCACAAGGGTACAGGAGTGGAGATCGAAGATGTCCATCGGTTTTCGTTCGGAATGTCCAGCAAGTGGCACATGTACTGCGCATGTTAGACAAGGCTGAAAGCTCTGTGGGTTACGACATTTGACAGAGGAAGTCCTCATCCATCGATCTGAACGACTTGGAGTCGCCCATATGATCTGACCCGTACTAATTAAAGGTTCCTTGCACTCCGCGGAGAATAGATCCAAAGGACACAATTTTATCGTCATTGGTTCATTTATTATACCGCCAGTAAGTATTTCTACACACCTTTTTTTTCTTCTCTTTCCCTCAGTAGCTCACACAAGCTTGTTCAACTTTATGGAAATCATACAAGTCAGTCTGGACTCCCCTTCCACTGATATTTGCCTTCGTGATTTGGCGGAATCGACATCAAACATCTACAAGCTATTACGTCCCTGGTTTTGCTCTTCACAACCTTGGTCATTCTTAATTTCTCGTTATTTCATATATGTTTCTTACCATTGCATTACACCAGTCATGAGGTCTTCAAACCGATCAAATCTCAAGCGCTTTCTTATATCACAGCGATAGACTTTAGCATTACGGCAGCTCAGAAAGGATACACCTTCTGCGACGAAGTCATAGCATTCGCGGCGTCTCTCGGCTCAAGCAACGATGCGGACCGTCAAGAGTATCTTCGGGGCATGGTCGACTTGGCCCATCAGGCAGAAGGGAACGCAGAAAGAGCCAAGGCTGAATTCCGAAATGTACGAATCGTGGTGGGACAGGTATGTATTTCTTTTCCATTACGAAGTGGTTGGCTCTTCTGACCCAACCTAAAATACAGCTTGTCCAAGATGCGAAGAAGAATATAAATCTGAACCAATATGAAACGGCATCGTCGAGTCAGTAAAGAAGTGGGTATTTCAGAATGTTGCTGACAAAATACAATTCACGCACAGATGAAACGCGATTGAAAGAATTCGAAGATGGCGTATCTCTGCTCGAAAGGTTCTCTGCCTGTATTTCCTCGTACATTTCCTGGTGGAATACGATTTACATGAGCCACAAATCCCAAGTCACACGGCAAACTCACGTCGCTACCAATTACAATAAAATTCGCAATAATGATGTTCTTACCAAGTGGAAAGAGTTACGTCAGGAGTATGTGTTTTACACCGACAGGGTAGGCATCTTTCTGCCTGCAATTCGATTTATCTCATACAAGCCTTGTTCAAATAGATACAGCACATTCAAGACACCAACTCTGATTTCAGAAAGAATGCTTTCCAGTTTCTTGAGGAGCACCAAAAAGCAACCTCGGACTTTACAGGCTTCCATGACGGGTACGATGGAACACATTCAGATCAGTTAATTCCACCCCCGTCATCTCGACGTCTAGCAAATGACCAAGTCCCTTTTCCATCAACCCATTTAAACACAGGCGACCCCACTGCCTTACTCTTCATTCCTATTGCAATTTCGTACAGGCATCTGGCACGCCATTCAAGTACCATGGGCAAGAGGGAACGGTTCCTACATTTTATTGGGCTGAAGCATCAATCATGTACGATGAGCAAGATTCAGGAGGGAAGGCACGGGGAGCCAAATCACAGTAGTGATTAGGGACGCTACTGCGAGCAGAATGATTCGATGTCGATCTTTCCATATGCCTGACGAGAGCGATGTAGGCAGGGTTTTGCTTTCTGAAACTTTTCATGTTTACACGCAGCGCCACAAAATTAGGCTATAATCTAGTGTAGGAAGCAGACTGGTGACGAGATTCTACTATTTTTACCTTGGCAGTATTTAAGGCAATAGAGCGTGGTATGCCTTGTGGTCACCACCGTGTCTGGTTTGTTAATAACCGCCGAAGAAAACATGGTTTCCTTCTGGTCCACTACATCCGTCGTGGGGTTGGGACTTAGTGCTGGACACTGTCATACGTGAAGGGTGACGTGCCTTGAGGTTCAAGCGTGTACCTCTGCAGGCAACCGATTGCACCAGGTCCCGAATAGGGCCTAAAGGTAAAAGGATTCCTTCCCCAGAGCTCATTAAGCCATTTCTCCTTGTTCTCTTTCTCGAACAAAATGCCATTTGGCTCTGGTGTATCTAATATTCCCCGATGCCCCGACAGCTCACGTCTAAATCTAGATGACCTCGTTGACTCTACAATAGAGTCTTTCGAGCTTCTAGTGCCTTGGTGTAGTGGGCAGGAGAGCGGGTGTGTCGGTTCCTCTCTTTCTAGAAGTAAAAAGGTTGAACGATGATAAAACTTGTAGATCAAAGGCGGGGACCATGATTAGAGCTCAAGCGTGTTCGTACGCTATAGCTATTGACAAGTCTATTATCGCAGCTCAATATGGATTTAACACTGCGCGAGAAGTGTTGACCATTGTGCGCTTGTCTAAGGCTTGCGACAAAAAAGGGACGCAGGAGCATTGGAAGGACATGCTTAAGTGGGCCGAACGTGGAAAGAAGAACGCAATCGATGCGCAAAAGGAGTTTAGGAATGTACGAGTAATTTTGATGAAGGTGGGGACTTGCTCCTAGTGTATGCTCAATTAACATAGACGAGCTCGTCATTTTCCAGCTCATCGAACAGGCTAAAAGGGACCCCGAAGAAACTCATGGTATAGTGTCTGTGGATTTTACGTTTCTCCAACTACAACACTAACTCATTATAATAAAGATATAGATCAGCTAGATACACTCAAAAGTCATATTCCGGTCCTGGAGCGATTCAGTGAACAAGTTTCTCAATTCGCTTCCTGGTGGAACGGCCTCGAGATGCAGAACGGCTCCCAGCATAGGCGCACTATGATGTTGCAATCCATGTATAATCAAGTCCGCGAAGCGTCCGTGGTAGCCGAGTGGATGAAGCTGGAGGATCAGTATGTTGACTATACATCTGCGGTATGACTCGCAATAGACAATCACACTTGAGCGAGTACTGATAAGAACTCCAGATCAAGGACTTGACAGAGCTCAATCCTGACTACAAAACGATATTGCAACAAGCGCTGGCGGGTAATATGTCAACAAGTAGATGAAACTTGAGTCGGCGGGCAGAGAAACAATAACATAGTTCTGGTTAAGCCAGAGGGTGTGCATCAGCTTGATTTGATGTACGCATTAATATTTTGTTGCATGCAACAATGTACAATTTGCACAAGAAAGAATTTTTGGGAATTCTACAACCGACTTTGAACCTCCAGCTCTGGTCGTGGCCATGCTGTATAGAGTAATGCATTCCCACCCTTGCAACGTTTTATGATTTTGAGAGTGAAACTTGTGTTGCAGAAGCAAGACGGTCATTGCCACATGTTGGTGTTGAATGACGTGCTCTGGGCAAGGCGAGTTGGTTGAAAACGTGTTTGTAACCGCCAAAACCCAAAGGTTTTAATTAGTCGTCCTCATGCATATTAATTGTGTTTCAGACATCGTGCGCGGAGAGAGATCACCCGGCGGCTTGCAGGGACATGAGGGTTCGGTAACAATGATGATTAACTGGTATACTTTAAACATCATTAGCAGCTATGTATGTTGTTCAATCAAACCACACTCCCCCAACAACACACTGCCATCACTAACAACCAATAGTTTTCAATGGAACTTGTCAGTACTCAGAATGCCGACTTAGTGGCGACGCAAGATGCCCACCAAGCACAGCTGACGGCTATCGAGAAGTCGATGAATAAATTTCTGAAATCTTTGGACACTTGGAGGTCATCAACAGCGACGTCCAACTCCACGCCAGAGTAAGCCTTCAATTTAGTAGGCGTCAAACCGTTATTAAGAAGTAATGCTAGATCGTTGTCGACGCACCCAATTGGTCGTCACATAGGGCGTTTTGCTGAGGCGCATCGCAATGGAGTTCAGGCAGCCGAGACGGGTCATGCAGCGGCACGAGACGGGGTTGGCGTAGCCGAACATCTGGAAATGTTCAACAATGGGGACGTAAACCCATCCGAAAATGAGGATTATGAGCACTACATGGAGCAGATGGAGAGGCTTATTTCTCAAGGAGCAAGTGAAGCTGAGCAGACGGCCAGAAATTTTCGCGAAGTACAGAACGGGATCAAAAAAGTAAGTTACGTGTCGTACAAATATCGTAAATGAGTCATTTAACCTCTGCACCAGGCCATCCAGGGGTTTCGAAAACAAGGAAGCAATAAGATAGAAAGTTAGCACTCACCAACCGTTGTTCGGATTGACTAGTTTTGATATGCTCATTTTGATTCGTAGCTCTCGAGGCTGTGGATTTTGTCCTCGAAGACTTGCAGAAATGCATGACAATTTACATCCGTTGGTGGACCAAAGCCGGCATGATCCACAAATACCTAAGCCTCAAAATGACTGAAATCAGAGGCACCGACTCACATAACAACGTTGACGCGATCAAGACTACCTGGAAAGACATCGAATTAGCATACTTGCAGTATACGGACAAGGTGACCATTTTGACTCTGCAGATATCGCTGTATCACAGTACCCTGTATGTGTCTGATTATAAATCCTTAATTGTAGATGAAGTACATTGAGGATACGAACCAGGGGACATTCGAATTTGCACAGGCCATTGCTGCCAGAATTGAACTGACTGAGTACAATGAAATAAGAAGAGAAGAGGACGAGAGAGTTGAGAGGGAGGCAAGGAGAATCGAGGAGATGAGGATAGAGGAGGCGAGGGTAATAGAGGCTGAGAGAATAGAAGAGGAAGCAAGGAGAATCGAGGAGGCGAGAATTGAGGAGGCAAAAATCGAGGAGGCCAGGAGGATTGAAGAGGTGTGCAGAATCGAGAAGGAGAGCAGAGTTGAGGAGGCAAGGAGAGTCGAGGAGGAGAACAGAATCGAGGAGGCCAGGAGAATCGAGGAGGCCAGGAGAATCGAGGAGGCCAGGAGAATCGAGGAGACCAGGAGAATCGAGGAAGCCAGGAGAATCGAGGAGACCAGGAGAATCGAGGAGACCAGGAGAGACGAGAAGGCAGAACAACAGAGAATTGAAGAGGAAATGATGTTTGAAAAAACACGAAGACTTGAGGAGCAAAGAGCGGAGGAAGCAAGGAGAATCCTGGAGGCGAAGAAACTCGAGGAACAAAGAGTACAGGCGGCAAAGGAATTTGAAGAGGCAAAGAGATCCAAAGAGCAGAGAGTAAAGGAAGAGGAAAATCGAATTGAGGAGCCGAAGAGACCCAAAGAGGAGGGATGCAAATGTTGTATAATTATGTGAACGGTGGGCATTATCGGTATGGATTCAAGCAAATGTTGAGACTGCCATCATGCCTATATTACTTGTAAAAGATGAATAGATACACGTAAATGCAAATGGCGACGGAAATAAAGTAGAATGACCTTGCCTCGAATAATGCGTTTGTTGTAATATGACAATGACATTGAGCCTTGAAAAAATCGCTTTCTGGGAGATACGCAGTGTGCACAAAGGTCTTTATTAGCCTCTCTTCATAATCGCGCAAATATATCTCTGTACAACAACTGAGTATCATCGAGCTTTGACAATTATTACTGCACCTGTAAGAAAATGACGAGTCAAACAACCTCTAAACAGTGATAAATCAGTTAAAAACTAGAATAATTTTGAAACGAAACGTTTCAATTTATGCTCAAGTTAATACCGCTGAGAAATATACGTGCAAAAGTTCCTATCGTTGTTGCATTGACGGAATTTTTCAATACATGACCCAACAAACATCTCAATACCGTCGCGTGTCGAGCTGGAATATCGACAAATTAGTAAAACTGCATGTGAGTCGGATAAGATACTAAGATTATAGAACTTATTGGCGTTTGGGATGCCATACAAGACAGAAAGACGTGCTCCATTGGCACAAATTGCGCCACAGACCAGCCACAGAGTGGTTATGAAGAAAGAGCATGTCATGTTTGTCACAGACACGGTTCAACAAACACTGTCAAAAAGTGATACGGAGTTCGATAATTTGAAACGCCGATGCAATGTAGAATGCCATGCCCGGCATGGCCCATGGACAGCACGTTAAGCCTGTTTCTTTCTTGCCTGTTTCTATTGGGTTTCTACGATACGGCAACTTGTGTTTAAGTCAACGGCCTAGAAAACTTCCTCACTTTGACTTCGTTTCCAACATACTCCCAGGGGTAGAGAAATACAGGTGGTGACCAACATTTTGACCAACATTTCGATGTTCTTGTGACTTACCTGCTAGCCTAGATTTGGCACCGTCGGAGGGTTTGTTCGTCTGCCGCCCCATTACGTTTTGATTTGTTGTGCATCTAGGATACCTCGAGGCTGCCGGTGGTATCCTTCACAATATGCCATCTCAAAATTAAATTCATATCGTGTAGAGGGTGGCAAATTTTGCAATGGATCGATCATTCTCGAAACGCCGTAAGCATTGCGTTTTTGCAACGTGGATTGAAACTTTGACATCTTCCCTTCATTCAAACGCGGAGAACGCACCGTCCGAGGGACCAGCGTGTATGTTTATCGAAAGCTGCGAGGAGTTGCATATAGAAGCAAATTGTTGCTTTGTATCCGTACTCACTCCACAATCCACTCACCGCTTCGTTTTATCTCGAACAAGCATAGACATCATGGGCGATTCGCGAATTCAGACCCATGATAGCAGCGAGTACAAGCAGCAGCTAATATCCCTCAAAAACTCGACGAACTCGTTTTTTGTCTTTGTTAATGATTGGCGACTGGCAATTGCCTCCTCTGATCCAGACAGACAGTAAGCTTTGATGAAGGGGACTGCCAGCGGAGAAAAAGGCTTAGACTATCTAGGTCACCCTCGACCGTCATAATTGGGAAGCAAGTCGGAAATTTTGTCAAGGCATACGATACCGGAATCGACGCTGCTCAGACGGGGCATGCTGTTGCCCAGGAAGGGATTGGTTTAGTCGAAAAAATCCACCTGGCAAGCGAGGACGACATCGCTAAATACCTCGAGCAGATGAAGAGCTGTGCATCCACGGGAGCGAAGGAGGCAGAAGAAACAGCTCGGGAATTTCGAAACGTGCAAAGAGGGATCAAAGATGTAAGTTTTTCCTGCTTCGACACGCTGTGGGATCAACTGAATGTGAGACTATCTGTTCCGTTCAAAGGCTATCAAGGCAAACAAAGGTGTCGACAGGCTAAATGGTCAGCATATCTGCTATCTCTCTGACTCAAATGAAACAATTTGCTAACTAAACGACATACATAAAGGGTTGGAAAACAACTTTGACACCGTTCTGCATAACCTGGAAGAGTGTATCAACATGTTTAAGCGCTGGTGGACCAAAACCGGCATGGTGCAGAATCATCAAGATGAGAAACTCGGCGAGATCACCTATCTCAATGCCAGGGAAAAAATCCCCACTACTATGCCGACATGGCTCGAGCTCCGGGACGCTTACGAGGACTATGTAAACAAGGTAATACCTCTTTCTTGCGCAAGCACATCGATTGCTTACGCTTGCAGATGAATTATGTGAGAGACGCAAATGCGGAAGCGTTTTCGTATGCCCTCACTTTTGTCCCTAAGGACTGGCTGGAGTCTAGGTCGGTAACTAGGGCCCTTTCAATCGATTATAATCCGGCGAAGGTAAACGTCGTGCCAGCAAACGTGGAGAAGAATGCAACGAGTCAACCAGCCGCTACTGCCACTATTCCAATCACGCAATCTACCCCTTCACGGCAGACACCACCAAGCGAGGCTGGATGTGATTGTCCTGGATGCCGATTTGAATGTTTTGGGTACAGCTGTCGATGTGTGATAATGTAGCATCTGCTCTAGCTGTAGCGAGTTGGCACGTTTTGGATTTCTCTATTATATATGTATCATTTGTTGGGGCCACCACACGCAAATGCATCAGAGAGGGAGCATCCATCATACCGCATTATATCTCGTTGCTCAGATGCTCCGAGTATCTACAAGTTCAGAGGGTGTTATTTATTTCTCTTTAGCATTTTATTGAACTGCCATTAGCTTTTCAAGCATTTACTAATTCCCGATTATCATGACGCTTGCTATTTTTACTTGCCATTGATCCCCGCTGTTGACGGTGAGCTACACAATGCGTTTCTTCCGACACCCTTGTTCAGTGTCTCTGTGTCCAACACCTCCAGGATCTGGAAAGCATTTATTTACCTTGCTCCAATTTCGAATTACAGACATCAAGACCTGCATGAGCGAAATCGGATATGCCGTCCACTCCACAGACCAACCTCCAACTTATCTCCAATCAACTTCGCTCCAGTCTCCAAAACCCTGGCACCCTAAGCTAACACCGTATAGGCTCGCGGTACTTGTCACTACAGTTGGATTTGGAACCGCGAAGGCGATTGCGACACAGAACGGAGGTGCTATAGTCTCCACCACATTGGAATGGGTCGCTGGGACTCTTCTCTCGGTAATGTAATGATATTGTTGATTACGACTAGCACTTTAATCCGTGACTGATAGTATATACCAAGCTAGTTTCTTTGTTCTCAGTGCTTATGACTCGCGAGAGGATGTACCATCTTACTTGACGTGGCTATTCAAGCCAGACTGCATGGATTTCGTCTGGAAATTCTTTGCTTTATTCTCAATAAATCGCCCTGAATATGTCTCCGATGAGGCGCCTGGAGAATTAAACGCTTATATGCGCTCGTCAAACCCTGATGTTACTCCCTATCGTATCCTTGTTTGCAGTGCGGTTACTGCGTTTGGACTGTCGAAGGCTATGCTAGGATACGCAAACCAATCGACTGCGGCGACATGGACAGACTGGACTATAGCCGTGCCAGTGACTACAGTGTAAGCATGATATTTTGTTGGAATTTTAATGCTGTATCAATTGTTAATCTCTCTCACAACAGGCTATACATCTTGGGGCTTTATGAGTATAACTCATCAAATATTTTCCCGGGATTTTTTAATAGAGACCAGTCAGAAATTCTACATTCAGGTACGCACTGAACTATTTTCTAATATGGACGAAGCCATTTATATCGATATACAGTCAATCGAGGCATATTGTATAGTGTAGGTATAGCGCTTGCATCGGCCTGGGTTGCGCTGTGGACGTACATTCTCTATCAGTTCACGTTCGATCCCCAATGGAAGTTCGGATCTCTACCAGAGGACAGAAGCCATTTGACGATGGAAGCGTACTTCGAGGCATGGCAGGCCGCAAGCTTCAAGATCTGGCTACAAGAATGCTTCTTTGCCGCAATAGCTCTTGGGGTCTTTGTTCTATTCCCACTCTTGACCCCTGCGGCGAACAGTGTCATGATGTCAGTCGTTCTGCGGAAGATTTTACGTGTTGTTCGGAGCTTTATTCTGAGGCTTGTGCGTCCAATACTCCCGTCAATAGTAGACGACACGCTACAGTCAACTCGATGGATGCATTTCAATTGGAAAACCATAAAATCATGTCAGTCATTTAGTACGCATCTTGTAAAAAAACATGCTCACTAAGGGTAGCCCAGACCTACAAATTCTTTTTCATGTCGCTTTGTATATGTCGGGTGTCATTTTTATGCTGACTTTCGCCGTGGTCAGCATTTTAGCTGGTATCGTTACGCCGTTCAAGAATAGTTGGAAGGAGCCCGTTGTGTTCCTCATAGTGCCTATGTGGGTTATTCTTGGGGTAACGTTGCCTTGGGTCGCGTATAATATTTGGAAGTCGATGATAAAGAGTATGCCCGACTTGTAGCTTAAATTTAGATCGCAGTGAGTAATTCACTTGAAACAATCTAGCAAAATTCGAGCCTGGGGAATGGATGAGGACTAGTAGTAACCTTGCCTTTGTTCTGCCAAAAAAGAAATGTACAAACAGTTCGGAAGTCGATAAAATCGCGACCAATCCCAGAAATTCACCAAATTGATCAGGATAGGTTCCCACTTGCTAAGTAACCAAGTCTTAAGCCAAATACCTCGGGGTTCTGGAGTAAGAAGTATGGTCGTTCAAGTTGTTGTGATATGGTTGTGCCATTGTAACCCTATTCTAGGGCCACAAATCTTCGCCGCGGGAAAATATTGTGGTTTGTATCCGAACGTCCACCATCTGCGACGTACTCGACGTTCTCTACATACTCATTGCGATGATGTCTACCTCATAACCTACAAGATCGTAGACTATACTCAAAATTTTAATCTGGCCGTTCTCCAATCAGTGGAGACAAGGACAGAGAAGGCGATGGCGACAGCCCAACTTTCACCAAATACCCCACTACCGACACAGTCGAAAAAGGGGGTATTCGCGCCAGGAAACTATTCTCGGCGAGCATCGTCCAGCAACGGGTCTTTGAACTCGGGCTTGACACCCCCACAAGGCATTGGCTATTCTCCGGGCACACCCACAAACAACACTACACCAACCAGCCCTGCAGGTTCAGGCATTCCTGCTTTCCGCACCCTACGCTCTCTACTACCTTTTGGACCGAACAAACATGCCACTGCATCACCCAATAACTCTAAGAGCCCTTTCGCGAACTTTGGTTCGGTTAGGAGGTCTATGACCCGAGAACGAAAATCGTCGCTTTCAAATGATGTTGGAGCCACTGTTATTGCTATTGATAGGGCGAATGGACCTGTTGCGGATGAAGGGGCCATTCGGAGGTCGGCTTCACTGTCGCGTCTCGAAAAGCCACTTCCTCGTGAACCGGCATTTCGTGAGGAAAATGTCCTTTCAAACGGAGACGGAACACTGCGTTCAGGTGCGTCGTACGCAATCTTCGACCATTTCATCAACTAACTCTGATATATATGTAATATCAGCGTTCACTTTGCGGACTCCTTCTCCTGGACCCCCTTTGACAGCTGAACTCTCAACCATCATGGAGGCGGACAGTTCAGGGGTGTCGAAAATTGCTCAATCAAGGCCGTCTTCGCCCAGCCGACACTTCCTACATCCACACAGTAACCACGGTTCTCTGTCTGTTAGGGCAGGCCAGCGGCATCTTCAACACTCTGACTCGGTCGAATTTGATACGTCTGCCCTAAACTTATCTGCGACGGACGTGGAAAATCAAGTTCGCGATGCCTTGAGGAAGAGTGCTTCGTCATCACGTTCTGGACAGGAATGGCTGAAGGCAGACAAAGCCGTGGTTGTTATCGATGCTGATGAACACCCTGAGGCAGCAAATCAGACATTCAACCCTGATACAGTCGATGCTGATCTCTTGGCCCTTTTGAGCCCATATTCCGCATCCAAGAATTCCTCATCAAAATCACTGAGCCACACCCCTGACCACCGTCGAAGACCATCTTTATCGCCAACTACACCTACCTTTCCTCCATCGCCGGGTTCTCGCCATTCCAGAGCTCAGCAGTCGGCTTCCTTGTTGCCCAAACTACGTTCATCGCCTTCCCCCTCCCCCACCTCTCCATGGTTTCCTTCACTTTCTCCCGCTACGCCGTCAGGGAAAAATGCAACCAGCACAACGCCGAAAGTGACCCCCGAAAAAATAAACACCAATGTACCCAAACCTACCATCACTGCACATGATACACCACCTGCATCCCCCTCTCCCTCCTTAAGCTCCGCTCCTACTTCAACACCTGCTCCTCGCCGAACACTGCCGCCACCTCGCTCACCCAGCATGTTTAGCCAACCTTCATTGCGAGCAACAAATCTTTTTGGCAATCGAAATCGCAGTACAGAAGATAAAACGCCACAAGGAAAGGAAACTCCCGTTACCTCCCGTCTAGCGACGCGAACGCTTAGACAAGTCATGCTCGGAAGTGGTGGCAGCGGCCGCTCCAAGGACAGTCCATCCAGTACTGGTGATTCGTCATCGCCATTACAACAGGTGGTGACACCGCCGAGCCGTGGGTCGCTGGACTCTCGACGTCCGCTTCCTGGTCCTTCGTTAGGACGAGAAATCGGGCTTGGACGTCCTTCATTAGACAGGCGCCGAACTTCGCTTGAAGGCAGGACACGACCTCACATTTCGCGCAGGTCCGCGTCCCCTGAACACCCTGAACGGAGGATGACAGAAGCTGAGATATCACCATCAAGAGAAACCGAAGATCGTCCGTTTGAAGTTGCCGGTTCGCGGGTAAAGGGCGACTCGACACATCTACCTAGCTCTGTACAACGTTTGCGAGAACGCGAAAGGGAGAGAGAAAGGGAAAGAGAACGGACACCCTCTCTGAGAGTCACGGGTAGCTCAGGAGATACTGCACTGTCCATTCCTCGCGTCACTGGGGTCCCTCCGCGTGCAAGGAAGCGTAGCATGAGCGTTCAAGAACAGTTGAATGAAGGGCGATATGTCAATACGATGATGACGGATAACAGTGCTTATGGTTCATGGATATCTCGGCCTGGAAGTAGCGCGTCCGCTCATACAAGCCCGAAGATGTTTCGCGATGATGATGGGGTTGAAAGCAGATACGAGAGACCAGCGAGCAGTGGGAGCGGGGCGGGTCCGAAGATGGAGTGGTTGGGACCGAGAACGGCAAAGGCTTTCAAGGCTGCAGGACTCCTCGACTTCGAACGCGACCGCAGCAAGGAGAAGGAGAAGTCTGGAGGAGAAAGCAGTTTCGGTCGCTTACGCGACAGAACTCGAAGCAACAGCGTAAGTGTTGCACCCTCACCCTCACCCCTCTCTAGTAGCGCCAGGTACAATGGCGCTCGAAGCGCATCCGAATACAATTACAACCCTGGCCACAGCCGTGCTCAATCCCGCATGGCGTACTCTGAAGTCGGTGGTGTTACTTCAGGACGTAGAGGCAGCGAGTCCTTTGGAGGAAGCAGTTATGGTGGCGGATCATCACCATATAACCATCAAGGGCTCATGGAGAGTCCAACGTTCACTGTATCAAGCTCCAGCAGAGACCGGGATACACCCAAGTCGGTGTCGACGGCGCCAACTAGTCTTGCAGAGTCGTTTGGGTACCTCGGGCGTGATAGGGACAGGTTGGATCGGGAGAGGGAGAGGGAGCGTGAGGAAGTTCGAGACTTGAAGGAGAAGCATGGAACGGAAATGGCGGCCTTGTTGAATGCTCTATCCGACAGTCAACGGACGGTGCGCCTACTTCGGGAAGAGAATTCACAACTTCGGGATCGTCTTGAGCATGCCTCGGTCCTTGTACAGCAAAATAATGACCTCCGCCATGCGTTCGATTCTGTTGAGAGGGAGTGTGCTGCGCTGCGGAGAGAATTGGCGGCCCTCAGGGCTATCAAAGTGCCTGGTCTTTCTCCGAGCTGGAGTGGAAGCAGCATTGGCACAACCAGCGGGTTCAGGACCCCCATTCCAAAAACCGGCAACAGCAGCCCTCTCGCAATGGATTCTACGCCCAGCTTCATCCGTCAAGACGAAGAGCAAGAACCAGAAGACGACCAAGAGGATGCTTATAACAATACTGTCATCATTCATCACAGCATTGATAACCAACCTGAATGCGCAACCCCTGAGTTCGAACCTAATGCGGACGATACAGCTGGCGACTTTTTACCCCCAACTTCGACGCCTTCTATCAAAAGGCGGCGAAGTGATACCTCTTCAATCTTCCCAATACCACCTTCTAATATGACCATGCTTTTGCACGACGATACGAACTATAGCATGGACAGTAGGAGCATTGTTGACCAGTCGCAATATGCTTTTGCGCCCGCGAACTCCCAGCAAATGCAAAGATCCATGGCCACCCCTCGGGCAATACCACGCCCACGGGGAAGCGGAACTAATGCCCTTGCAACATCTCAGTCGTCGTCCTATTCTGGGCCTGGACACGTGAATAACAAGTCTATCACGTCTACGACGAGCATATCTCCCACTATAGCCAACTTTTCCATGGTCACCGGAAGCCCAGGGAGCTTGTTTTTAAGACCGGAGCACGAAATTCTGCTGGGTGACATGGAGTCTCTCGATCTAGGTGTGCCTTCAGGGCCTGAGAGTGAACCCGGTCGAGCGTCGGGTGATGATGCCTGGTGATCTTTATTTTTTATTTGGACTTTGTTGAACCTATCCTATCATTTGCCTTAGTTTCGATTTCGTTTCGTCATTCTATATTAGATTGTACATTTCTCTTTGCCGTTTTCTTGCTCATCGGATCCCATCCTAGTTCACAAATATTTCGTTCGTTTTCATCCCCTACATTTTCATATTCTCTATTCCACATTTATCACAGATCATGGGCATTATTCATTTTTCTTCTCGCTGATTTCGCTACATTATGTGACTCTGTACAATATATAAATAAATATTTGCATGCAAAAGTTCATGTTGGTACCACTAGGCGTAAAATTTTTTGAAAAATTATTGGACAATTCCACTGTTCAGCTTCTCCAGTAGGGGTTCCCTCCACGGCTGGCCAATTTCCATTTGATAGATGTCACTGTTGAACCCCACAGGACAGATGTTCTGGACAAACGAAACCATATCACACACAACGACCAATATGCAGCTGATACCTCCGAATTTCTTTACTTCTTGCTCATACGTCTTCAACTGACTCCGAAGCTCGTCTCCATGCTCTTCGCCAAATGTATCAAATGGCATGATCTCAGCCCCAGTTGCCTTGAATGCTTTCTCCGACCGTGTTTCATCTGGAACAGGAAACACCGATATGAGAAGGAAATCGCGAGTACAACGAGTTGGATCTTTGGAAAGTTGAAGAGCTCTGAGTCCATACTCAGTAAACGCTGGTCGATGTTTCGTGCAAAAAGAGCGTAGCTTCTTCAACTCGCGAGATAGACCTTCATTGGTCATATGCCGGGAAGAATTAAGTCTGCATGTTGACTTGTGCATCGGCCAGGCGGTCTTCTGACATTCTCTGCTCTGTACATGATGTTGTATATTCAAGCATGCAGGATTATTGAGACAGACGTACACAATATAATGCGATCTGACAACCTGAACACCGGAAAAGGGTAACTCTGTCTGCGCGAGACTTCCAACATTGTTGGCATTGCGTTGTCTCCAGTCGAGATTGAGGCACCATAGTCATGTATCTGATCCAGAACCAAAGAAAAACACTATTCGAAGAGGAATTGGAGTATTTTTCAAGCGAATCAAAACTTTTTCTCGGTATATGCCGAAATGTTAAAACCCAGACAGATAGGAGCTCTAGGGAATTTCAACTTTCCCGTTTTCGAATCGGACAATTAACATGTTCTATGGTTTTTGTCCTACCTCAAAAGCAACAGTTATTGAAGACGTGTCGTCACATCCAACTCTGCAAGTATTCTGGAAACCTTCAGGTTTCGGGATCTCTGGCACCCACATCTGCGTGACTGACGGCGTGTGTGAGCGCCAATGCATATTTGCTTGACGCGTATGGTTTGTGTATCGCGCCAATCTTTGAAGTTCCGCCTGTTCCACGAATATTTTATACCCATAGCCCCATTGACTAGGATCCGCGCTTTGTGTCAATTGATCGAAGCGTATCGAGTTCCCGATGTCCACCAGTTGTAAAATCAGAGATTCTTCCATCTGCCTTCCAAAGGCTGTGAAATGATGACCAGCACCAACCACCAGACCAACGTAAGAAGCCATGAGGAAGTAGAGCAAATATTGAGGACCAATGGGACTGGACGAGAATTTTCCAATTTCAACCACATGAGAATAAATCAATTGAAGGGTACGGTTCCTATCCGCGTCATCTTGTGCTCGAAAAGCGACATCCAGAAGTTGAATAGTATTCTGATAACGGAATACGTATGGGGTTGTTTGATAAGCATAGGTTTCGAAGAGCTTTTCTAGAAGCATGGTGTACTGTCTGGAGACGTCTGAAGAAGAGGTAAATATTCATAATCTGTATTCAAATAAATGGCGCACCAGAGCGAGCTTTGGGATCCTCAATACGCTCTCTTGATAGAAGAGATAGTGTGGACTCTAATCTTTGTCTCTTTGTGACTGATCTTGCAGGTAATGTCAAATAAAAGTTGAAGAGACGGATGTGGTGTTCATAGAGTGCAAGAACGTTCTCTGGTGTGCGAGGGAGCACCGTCAACGCCGTCATTAAGGTTTCTTCCTGTAAAATCCTCGAAGGTATCAATTGCTGAACATCGTTATGACTGGCAAGAGAAGTGTGGGAATGGTCATCCAATGTCAAGCCTTGAAGATATTGATGCCACAACTTTGGTCCAAAGGAGCCACTACGGTCGTATTTGAATAAATCTTGGACGCAGTAGTAGCTAGACGACGCAAGCTCCGGATCGAGATTATCGCCTTCCCTAAGCAGTTTCCTGAGACCCATAATGCAGTCATAAAGAGGGGGTGATGTGTTAGGGTCGTCGCAAGAAAAGGATACCTGCTCCTTTTCACACCATTGCTGATTTGGAGTTGACTGAGTATCGTAAAGTCTCCACTTTTGTCTGTAAATTTGCTCGTGGAATCGTTGTCGATAATGCAGAAATATCCGATCGTTTGAGGGCAGCATGCGATCGACCAGATTCGATATTTTTCCCCGCCAGGAAACTGGTCGTAAAATGGTATCAGCACGCCTAGTCAAGAGATAGAAGAAGTGGGTGATAATGTCAAAGGCCCTGGATAGAAGAACCAGTATCGCTCTAACCAGATGAATAAATAGGGATGATTGAGGAGACTTGTAGGGACATTGCGATGGGACAGAGGTTTTGGATATGCGGAGTATGAGTGAAGATGGTATCCAATAACAAGATGGAAGTAAGGTGGTGACCGTAATGAACGTCAATGGAAGGGCGATGACTGCAATGACAGGAATTGAGACCTGGGATGGGGCAACAATGGTTATAAAATCGATCAATCCAACCAAAAACAAGACAACGGAAGCCTGAAGGATGACGGGCAATAGCGAAATGAGTGTAGGTACACCCCACCCAATGAAACTTTCAATTCGCATGTTTAGCAATGCAAGCTTGTCGCGCGATGTGATATGACGGGGGTATAGTCGATATTCCCTAATCCATTGAAGAGAAACAGTCCCGACGAGAACAGTGGTGATGCTTAGAATTAGACTAATGAACCAAAGTATGTTGATACGGGACATCACCGGCGGGGGTGTTTGTGGATCGTCCTGTTGCAATTGAATTGTACTTGTCCCATTCAAGATGCTATCGGCTGTAAGGTTGGTACTCTCTCGGAGGATTGATGCAATTTGACCGAGTAACGAGATTATTTCCACACTGGAATCTGGCTGTAATCCCTTGTACGACTCCACAACAAAGGCACTGACAATCGCAGAAAAAAGGCCCGCCTTTCAGAGAATCAGAACGAACGCAGCCAAAAAATTAGGTTCGACCATTGATTGCTTACAAAAATTAAAATATTATTGATTTCATCTCTCCACGATTCGCACATCTCGTTTTCTTTCTCTAGCATAGGCTCAAGTACTCTCGCCCATGGGTCACTATCGGGCTTTGGGAGAGGATATTTGAGCGGATCTCCGCATATCCATGGCGGGTCGGCCTGTAAATGGCGTCAAACGTAAAGGAAACAGAGGAAAATCTTTCCGGGGAAACGTACCTTAGAGCTTTCTTCCGATACCGTGGATGTCATGACCAAGGTACAGTACTCAGATACTTTTAGTAGGAGAGAGCTGCTCAATGTACTAATGAGAATCACTCAGGTCTACGTTTATTTATCATATTCCGACGTACCAAAATCCCACACTATCTGTTCAACAATAAGGAGCTTGGGTTCGAACGTTATCGATGCTGTTCTTCGATACCACCCGAAGTAACCGAGACGGCGGCGCGCAAGTAATTATGCCTTCGCATGGTGTTCGTAATCATTCTACGATGACTCTCTGTATACGGATAGATCTATTAATAGCAATACAACAATCACAGCAAAGCAAAACGACAATGTGTACGGCGCATTACTATAATAGTTGACCACGTTTTAACAAAGCTGTGGCAGGATTGAGGATAGTTGTACATCTTCTGGTTTGCTAATCATACTGACGCTGCTGCCTAATCTTCACTTATGAGGCGTAGCAATCACTAAAACTCGAGTGGACCTTTCACGGCAATAAAGAAATCACCTATATCATCTATCCAGCACTCAGGATAATAGCCGTCTGCAAATTTTCGATCTACAAAGCGGGTCAAATTCCATGTAGGCCAGGCTTTTGCCAGCACAGTTTGCAGGTCGAATGGAAAATTGAATAAAGGTGTTCGTGTTGTGAATGTACTCCGCAGGGTTACCATTAAAGACCCTCGGCTTACGATGCTGCCTTTCGATATTCGGGTATCCAACGGTGTTGGAGAAGATGAGAGGTTACAAGGGTCGCGATGCATTGTATAGATAGGAATGAAGGCGGTGTTCCCTTCTGGCAGGAAGCTGTGTCCTCAACTTTGTCTGCGTGAAATATTTGATAACAAGAAGGCTGAGGTCCCAACATTTGTTAATTTTGTCTCTGTAATTGCTTGCTGTAAGCACAGGAGGAAATAGATGCAACCATTCAATGCTGCTAACAAAACGTGATCAAACAAATAGTGTTGCGCGAATTTCATCAGCTTACATGTCCGCATTTAGGTATGGTATCCGCGCTGGCTTGCTACCGTTCAGGATACCCAGTGTATTTACCTCGACTTGCAGACGCCTGCCCGATTTTGCGTGGTGGAATAGGTATTATAATGTATGCGAAAGAGAACTGGGCGTGGTATCAGAGTCAGCAGGGATAGCCAATGCACTTGTAGTATGTTAAGTAAAAACACAGTATAGTTGTCGAAGGGATCTGAAACTGACCATCACTCATCACTTCCTCTAGTGTTGGAGGCGTTGGAACGCACAAAGTAAACGATGTTCTTATTTTTGCCTTGTTAACAACCGTTAGCTTTTTCTTGTCCTGGCCAATGACGCACAGCCCTTTGTCCACCACGCCACGATCCATTTTGGGTCGGTTGACTACCCAATGTCCGATTCAAGATCTCCAAAAGGACACTCAACAAACACATTCCAAATCGTCGACAAGTGGTTTGAAAATCTCATACTCGTTGATCCGGCATCGTGACGGATCGAGCGGGGACGTCAAGGAGGACTATCTATATAGGTGTTCGGTCCATGCAGTGCGAAAATTGCTTTAGATCGTTGAAAAGGTGGGTAGTGATCAAGTGTTTCCCACATGATCGAGCTTCTGGTTGGTGAGATACGTGTGGACATAGAGGGTATGCTGTGATGTCGAGCCTGAGGGTGTAAAAAGCGTACTACCTAGTCTCTTCAGACTGTCAGGAATTAAAAACTGTTTCAGGATCCTTGGAAGATAAGTCAGCACCATCACATAACAGTTTTCATAAATAGGCCCACTTTTCGACCCATTGGACTTGATTTCATACGCCCGACGATGGACTCAGGACGAAATGCAACTTTTCGTGGCCAGGGATCAACATTATATTATGTAATCTTGGCACACGATCAGGTGACCGAATGAACGCGCGCGCAGCTGGCTAAGTCAGCGATAACAAGACCAACAAGACCCGCAGAACATCCCAACACTCACTCGCCAAATCCATGTGAGTACGACGGACGAATGAAATAGTTCCGGTTGGAAACAACGAGTCTGCGCCTGAACGATCATGTACTGTTTAGAATTTTCTGTGCGAAATTATGGCTACTAGTAGTACTCAGTGCTTACTAGTATTATCATTAATGCTCATACAAACACGGTAGAGCCAGTATATTGGTATACCTCTATTGACAGAGTCGTCTAGTTCTTTCGGTAAGTCTTTTGAAATATTCAAAGCTTGTTCATATCTTTGGTTCACCAAAGTTAATACCCATGTCATTTTTTTCCGACAGTCGTGTATCCGCACAGCCTAGGTACCTTTTAAGGACGCGTTCAAGTGACAGCCACCGCAGTAGATTTGACGCACCAG